>NW_024756514.1:27500-168664 GCF_018991925.1 Homarus americanus | reverse complement strand
ATCGTGGTGTTGTGAGTGACACTTTAACAGGTCATGGATTATCGTGGTGTTGTGAGTGACACTTTAACAAGTCATGGATCATCGTGGTGTTGTGAGTGACACTTTAACAGGTCATGGATCATCGTGGTGTTGTGAGTGACACTTTAACAAGTCATGGATTATCGTGGTGTTGTGAGTGACACTTTAACAAGTCATGGATTATCGTGGTGTTGTGAGTGACACTTTAACAGGTCATGGATTATCGTGGTGTTGTGAGTGACACTTTAACAAGTCATGGATCATCGTGGTGTTGTGAGTGACACTTTAACAGGTCATGGATTATCGTGGTGTTGTGAGTGACACTTTAACAAGTCATGGATCATCGTGGTGTTGTGAGTGACACTTTAACAGGTCATGGATCATCGTGGTGTTGTGAGTGACACTTTAACAAGTCATGGATTATCGTGGTGTTGTGAGTGACACTTTAACAGGTCATGGATTATCGTGGTGTTGTGAGTGACACTTTAACAGGTCATGGATTATCGTGGTGTTGTGGTGACAACAGGTGTGGATTATCGATAGTGTTGTGGTGACGCTAACAGGTCATGGATTATCGTGTGGTGTTGTAGGTGACACTTTAACAGGTTATATGGATTATCATGGTGTTGTGGTGACACTTTAACGGTCATGGATCATCGTGGTGTTATGGTGACGCTGTGGGTCATGGATTATCTCGTGGTGTTGTAGGTGACGCTAGCAAGGTCATGGATTATCGTGGTGTTGTGGAAGTGACACTTTGGGTCATGGATCGTAAATGGTGTTGTGGTGACGCTTTGGCAGGTCATGGATCGTCGTGGTGTTGTGGTGACGCTTTAACAGGTCATGGATTATCGTGGTGTTGTGGTGACACTTTAACAGGTCTTGGATTATCTCATTAATTGTTGTGAGTGACGCTAACAGGTCATGGATTATCGTGGTGTTGTGGTGACACTTTAACAGGTCATGGATCCAGCGTAGGTGGCTGGTGACACTTTAGCAGGTCATGGATTATCGTGGTGTTATGAGTGACGCTTTAGCAGGTCATGGATTATCGTGGTGTTGGGTGACACTTTAACGGGTCATGGATTATCGTGGTGTTGTGGGTGACACTTTGTGGGTCATGGATTATCGTGGTGTTAGCAGAGTGGCACTAACCAGGTCATGGATCATCGTGGTGTTGGTGACACTTTAACAGGTCATGGATTATCGTGGTGTTATGGTGAAAACTTTTCATGGGTCATGGATTATCGTGGTGTTGTGAGTGACACTTTAACTGGGTCATAGATCATCGTGGTGTTATGAGTGACACTTTAGCAGGTTATGGATCATTGTGGTGGCCTTGGTGACACTTCTTGATCATGGATCATCGTAATTATTTATAGGTAACACTTTAACAGGTCATAGATCCTTGAGGTGTTGTGAGTGACACTTTAACAGGTCATGGATTAGCGTGGTGTTGTGAGTGACACTTTAAAAGGTCATGGATCATCTTGGTGTTGTGAGTGACACTTTAACAGGTCATGGATTAGCGTGGTGTTGTGAGTGACACTTTAAAAGGTCATGGATCATCTTGGTGTTGTGAGTGACACTTTAACAGGTCATGGATTATCGTGGTGTTGTGAGTGACACTTTAACAGGTCATGGATCATCGTGTTGTTGTGAGTGAGAGTTCTTGAATCATTTGGTAGCACTTGCCTCTCACCAGTGTAGTCGCGGGTTCGAATTCTCAGGTCGGATGTGAGAAGGATGCTATCTAGGGCGACACCAACCTAATATGGCAGGTTAATCCTCTTTTCCTCCTGTACTTACACTGGACAGAAAAGGTCACACCAAACTAACACAGAACAGATCGACCGGCCAAACGGGTAGTAAGTTAAAAGTGGTGTAACTGATAAATTAGAAGAAAAAAAAAACAAGCTTAATTTTTATTTTGTTTAATTTCAGGGAAGTATTGTGTCGATGAGATTGTTTTCACTTGTATACATAACATTACACCTGTTATGTTGATTGTATACATAACATTACTCATGTTGTGTTGATTGTATACATAACATTACTCATGTTGTGTTGATTGGAATATTTCACATCAATAATTTATTACGCGCCCGTGGATGGGACCTGTCGGTGCTAGAAGGCCGGAATATTACTCAGGTTACTCTAAAGTTGTAAATACTCCTAAAATTACCGGGTAAGTATTAAATTATGTACATAACTATTACTAAAATGTTTATTTTTCAACCCCTGGCGTTGTTGAATATTAAATTAGGTAATTAAGTAAAGTTCACCCTGATTTAACTCATTTGCATAATTGTATGACATCATAAAATACAAAAAACTAGCGGGTGTAACTTTGGGTCTTTATTTTATGATGATCTCAGTATCATTTAATTCCCGCTCATTAACTAACAAATGACTCCTCACATAATCATCAGATATGTATTGTAACTCACGAGTGAACAGCTCCAAATAACATTATATTACCGTCACGTTCACTTCTTTTCGTTACAGATGCCTCTTGTAATCCTAGCATCTTCCCGGCGCGAACTCTTACACCTTGATGTGTTTTTCTGGTGTCAAGGAGGAATATTCAGATCAAACTTCAGCATTTAAAGTTATCCACTAATCACAGGTCGAGGGAAGAGGGCACTCTGGTGGTAACCTCTGGGAGGAACAACTGGTAGTCCGTGACTGAGGTTGAATGAACAGTGATGCAGCGGTAATTCTTGTCAATACTAAATCCTATCCACAGCTTAGGCATTTTCAGGTTGTACTTGAGTGAGAGTGATGATAGCGAATTAGTAATGGTACTGACCAGCTTGTAGCGGTCAAGAGGGTAGCAGAGAGGCGTAAAACAGCACTATACTGTACGTGTTTTACCATCCCAATGACTCCTCGGATTCATATTAACTTTGACTCTCCGTTAAGGTGATGTACAATGAGTACATGGTCACATGGTCACAGTGTCCATTGTACAGACGTAATCAAGGTAAGTATTGTACACACGTGGTCAAGGAGACAATTTTAACTTGTTTCTTTCCACCAGCTTCCTGGGCGAACTTGCCGGAGAGGAAACACAACATATCCCATATATTTTCATTTGGACGCAAGAAGTCTTAATCTTTTGAGGGTTTGTTCTCTTGTGAAAGCTGCCCCGCCACCAGCCTTGACTTCTCCAACAAGCTGTGTTATTTTATATTCCCAGACAACATCTGATATCTCCACAGTACTTTGTCAACAAATGATCAATCAACAAGAATAGAATAAATCTTTAAGTCTACAACCGTTTTAACAGTGAGGGCAGACGCAACATCAAGGGTTTTACTATCACATTAAAAGGGGTGTGACGGGCAGTGACGGGCAGTGACACGTAGACTTAAGGTAACTTTAAACAAAAGATTCATATTGCCTTTGATAATTAATTAAAAAATATATATATATGTAAAAGTGAACAAAAAATGACCCATACAAGTTTTCCATTTTGCACCAATATAGTTCACCAGGTAAATTTTTTTTTTATTTCAGGAACATCACTCCACCTGTAACACTACTGAGCTCTACATCAGTCCACCTGTAACACTACTGTACTCTACATCAGTCCACCTGTAACACTACTGAGCACTACATCAGTCCACCTGTAACACTACAGTACTCTACATCAGTCCACCTGTAACACTCCTGTACTCTACATCAGTCCACCTGTAACACTACTGTACTCTACATCAGTCCACCAGCAACACTACTGTACTCTACATCACTCCACCTGTAACACTACTGTACTCTACATCAGTCCACCTGTAACACTACTGTACTCTACATCAGTCCACCTGTAACACTACTGTACTCTACATCAGTCCACCTGTAACACTCCTGTACTCTACATCAGTCCACCTGTAACACTACTGTACTCTACATCAGTCCACCTGTAACACTACTGTACTCTACATCAGTGCACCTGTAACACTACTGTATTCTCATCAGTCCACCTGTAACACTACTGTACTCTACATCAGTCCACCTGTAACACTCCTGTACTCAACATCAGTCCACCTGTAACACTACTGTACTCTACATCAGTCCACCTGTAACACTACTGTACTCTACATCAGTCCACCTGTAACACTACTGTACTCTACATCAGTCCACCTGTAACACTACTGTACTCTACATCAGTCCACCTGTAACACTACTGTACTCTACATCAGTCCACCTGTAACACTACTGTACTCTACATCAGTCACTGTAACACTACTGTACTCTACATCAGTCCACCTGTAACACTCCTGTACTCTACATCAGTCCACCTGTAACACTACCTGTACTCTACATCAGTCCACTACTGTACTCTACATCAGTCCACTGTAACACTACTGTACTCTACATCAGTCCACCTGCAACACTCCTGTACTCTACATCAGTCCAACTGTAACACTACTGTACTCTACATCAGTCCAACTGTCACACTACTGTACTCTACATCAGTCCACCTGTAACACTCCTGTACTCTACATCAGTCCAACTGTAACACTACTGTACTCTACATCAGTCCAACTGTAACACTACTGTACTCTACATCAGTCCACTTGTAACACTACTGTACTCTACATCAGTCCAACTGTAACACTACTGTACTCTACATCAGTCCACTTGTAACACTACTGTACTCTACATCAGTCCACCTGTAACACTACTGCACTCTACATCAGTCCACCTGTAACCCTAATGTTTTTGTTTTTTTAATTACGGGAATTAGCCCACCCGGGCACAGGTCAAACGACCCACAACGGGGTCTGGGGAGCGAAAAAGTAAGAACAGAAAGAAATTGAAAATATAGAAGAAAAAGGTTATACTGTGTTGATCTACACCACGAAGATGCCAGTAAACCAGCCTTTTGAAGTGAGACAGGTTGTATACGCATGGAAACACAGAACAAATCAGAGCATTCCACAGTTAGGCTGTGTTAGGAAAGGAGGTACTATAACGTGTTATTCTCGTGTGACCGACATTCAAAGAGAAACGGTGGGCACCGCGAGCAAGACGTGTGTTACGAGCCCACGGCCTTGCCGGCGGTACAAACGATGCCAAATCCACCGAACATTGCCCGTTAAAGTACGTGTAAAAGAGAGAGAGAGAGAGTGAAGCAACCTTGCGGCGAATTGAAAGGGAAGAGGGATTGTCGACTAAAGGAGGAGAATTAATAAGACGAAATACCTTTGATTCCACCCTATCTAACAGTTGGACAAAAGGAGAGCCACCCCAGATATGAGAGCAGTACTCCAAGTTAGGACGAATGAATCCCCTATATACTTGGAGCAACTGCTCAGGAGTGAAGTAGCTACGGCACTACGGCATCTGTACAGCATTCCCAACTTTCGGGAGGCAGCTTTAGCTATATTAAGGCTGTGTGATTTCCAGGACATATTGGAGGAAATGGTGAGGCCTAGCATATTTATTTCAGAATTTGGCAGAATGATAGCGTCCTGAAATGTAATTGGTGGGAGATCATCTAATTTAGAAAGTGTAATTGGTAAATACTGAGTTTTATTGCTATTGAATTTAACCAATTTTGTATCTCCCCATTCAGAGATGCTGCACAGATCCGCATTGATAGATGTAATGATATGAGCTCTAGAAACAGATCTAGTTTGAGATTAGGAGGAAGGGTAAAATGTGAAGAAGAATGAAGAGTAGAATCATCAGCGTAAGAATGGATAGAATGAGTTGCAGTGTGAAGTAAATCATTGATAAAAAAAAGGTAGAGAGTAGGTGAAAGAACAGAAGCCTGTGGGACACCGCTACTGGTAGAGAAAGAGCGAGAGATCGATCCCTCGACAACAACTGCCATGGATCGGCTCTCAAGGAAGCTAGAGATTAGAAACAAAGTGGGGAAGAGAAACCGAAAGAGGGAAGTTTAGAAAGCAAGGACTTGGGCCATACCCTGTCAAATGCTTTTGAAATGTCGAGGGTCACGACGAAAGTTTCCCCAACATCCCTAAGTGAGGATGACCAAAGATGAGTGCAATAGGAGAGCAGATCACCAGTAGATCTCGCCTGGTGAAAGCCATACTGGTGATCCGACAAAGAGAATGGCGTTCAAGGTGACGGAGAAAATGGGAGTTCAAGATAGTATCGAAAATCTTAGAGAGGGATGAAGTTAGGGCAATGGGGCGATAGTTAGAGTGATTAGAATGGTCACCCTTCTTCTTGATGGGCTGAACCTAGGCATGCTTCCACGAAGAAGGAAAAGTTTGGTTTTGAGGCAGAGGCGAAAGGGGCCAGCAAGTACAGGGGCCAGAGCTTCAGCACACTCCCTCAGAACACGAGGACGTATTCCATCCGGTCATTGAGCTTTACTCACATCCAACCTGGATAACACACCGTCAACCCTGCGAGTGGAGATTATAGGAAAGTGCATAGGTTCAGTAGGAGGAGCAGGGGTAGGAGGGATAGAGTGTACTTTACATCAGTCCACCTGTAACACTACTCTACTCTACATCAGTCCACCTGTAACACTACTCTACTCTACATCAGTCCACCTGTAACACTACTCTACTCTACATCACTCCACCTGTAACACTACTGTACTCTACATCAGTCCACCTGTAACACTACTCTACTCTACATCAGTCCACCTGTAACACTACTCTACTCTACATCAGTCCACATATACCCCACAATAACAGCAATTAGAAGGTAGTATTATTTATTATGCTGAAACATGGTAATTTTAACCTCAGTTTCTATTAATAAGATAATCAATCAACATTGGTAACTGAAAGACGGAAGTTAGCGTATAATTTTTGTATGGCAACATAACTGGATATTTTTCTGGCACTTACCATATTATTATTATTATTATTATTATTATTATTATTATTATTATTATTATTATTATTATTATTATTATTATTATTATTATTATTATTATTATTATTATTATTATTATTCCTTTATCTAACTGTAACAGAATTCCCAGGCTTCACTCGAGTTAGGTATTTACTGTATAAGCCTTGACTGTCAACGTTTGTCCTCCCTGACACGGGTAACAACCTCCCACAATCGCCGTGGTGATATCTCAGTCGGAGAAGAATTTTGGTTCTTGCCCGGATCATCCGGTGGTCCACGGTCAATAGTGATACCAAGGTACACAACCTTGGGAACCATGTAATGTATGTGTAAAGTTTCAGGTCTCGAACTACTTCCGTTTTCAATCTATGGCTTGAACAGGCAGACAGACAGACAAGCACGTTATTTTAGTATAGATTTCACCACTTATCAGCTATTAGCCGTTCGGGTTGTTAGTTTGGTAGTACAGGTGGAAACTGGAATACCCGGAGATAACCTTCCTTACTTAGTATAGTCACAATGGATGACACCAATATCACATCTGTCCCTGACCGGGGGATTGGAGCCAAGACACAATAACACACCTGTATATCACGTGCCCTGGTATCCCATGTATCATGTGTCCTGGTGACCTGTGTATCATGTTTCCTGGTGACCCGTATATCATGTGTCCTGTTTACCCGTGTATCATGTATCCTGGTGACCCGTGTGTCATGTATCCTGGTGACCCGTATGTAATGTACCCTGGTGACCCTTGTATCACATATCCTGGTGACCTCTCTATCATGTATCCTGATGACCCGTGTATTATGTATCCTGTTGACCCGTGTATCATGTATCCAGGTGACCCGTGTATCATGTATCTTGATGACCCGTGTATTATGTATCCAGGTGACCCGTGTATCATGTATCCAGGTGACCCGTGTATCATGTATCCTAGTGACCCTTGTATCATGTGTCCTGGTGACCCATGTATCATGTGTCCTGGTGACTCATGTATCATGTGTTATGATGACCCATATATCATGTGTCTTGGTGACCCGTGTATCATGTATCTTGATGACCCGTGTATTATGTATCCAGGTGACCCGTGTATCATGTATCCAGGTGACCCGTGTATCATGTATCCTGGTGACCCTTGTATCATGTGTCCTGGTGACCCATGTATCATGTGTCCTGGTGACCCGTGTATCGTGTATCAAGATGACCGGTGTATTATGTATCATGGTGACCCGTGTATCATGTATCCAGGTGACCCATGTATCATGTATCCAGGTGACCTGTGTATCATGTATCCTGATGACCCGTGTATTATGTATCCTGTTGACCCGTGTATCATGTGTCCTGGTGCCCCGTGTATCGTGTATTCTGATGACACGTGTATTATGTATCCTGGTGACCCGTTTATCATATGTTCTGATGATCCATATATCTTGTGTCTTGGTGGCCCGTGCATCATGTATCCTGATGACCCGTGTATTATGTATCCTGGTAACCTGTGTATCATGTAACCTGGTGACCTGTGTATCATGTGTCCTGGTGACCCATGTATCATGTGTCCTGGTGACCCGTGTATCATGTGTCCTGGTAACCCGTGTATCATGTATCCCAGTGACCTGTGTATCATGTGTCCTGGTGACGTGTTTATCATGTATCCTGGTGACCCGTGTATCGTGTATCCTGGTGACCTGTGTATCATGTGTGTGTGTGTGTGTGTGTACATTTGCATGATTGCATGTATTTCTGTGTAGGCATATGTGTGTTTGTGTATAAAGTATATGTGTTTACGATATAAATTCAACCGGCTCAAGGTGTCCCGTGTAAGACCTATGCCTAATGTACACCAGTAGCCCATCCGGTAAAACGACAGGTATTGTCCGTGGGCGATGTGAAAGTGGGAACGGTCCCGAATGGCAATACGCATTGTTGTGGTGTGTTATCCTAAATTTATGGTGGTAGGGTGAGGACGGGCGGATACCTCAGGTTTGGCTGATATCTGGGCAGCTGTGACGCCCACCAACACCTATGTATAACAGAATGGATCTACATGATTGATGCCTCTCTTGTATCAGGTGAGTGATTTAACGTGTGAAGATAATGTCATACAGTAAGTATCATTGGACGATGGTTTTGAGGGAATTTGTCATAGTCCATTGTTTAATTTTTCGCTGTGTGTGTGTGTGTGTGTGTGTGTGTGTGTGTGTGTGTGTGTGTGTGTATGCACAGGGTGATGTAATTCATCTAGTGTGGGAGCCTTATAATAATAATAAATAATAATTAATAATAATTAACGATTTATTGAAAGAGCCTAGCAGCCAGAAGGCTGAAAATATACCGTTACATAATTGAGGAATGGGTTTCGATTTACAAATAATATACAAGTAACATAAGTGATACAAATAAGATATATAATAACTAGGTGGGGAAAAGCTCAAACTACAGGGCATTTCAACTTAGTGACAGTGCAAAAAGGAGGATTTACTGGGACTGAATACACTGGTTTATTACAAGTTATTGATAATTTTTACAATGATTGGGACTGGGCTGTTCTTATAGCGACCAGTTCGTGCTCGTATGGGCTGGATGCGGTTGTGGTGTAGAACAGCAATTCTCGGGCTAGGGATCTCAGGTGGTAGTAGGAGCCGGTGTCTAGGATGGTGCAGAAGCTTCTCATCAAATTTGCAGATGAGGTCGTGGTGATGGTCAGTGAGAGTCGAAAGGGTCAGTGTGTTGAGCGCTTCTTGATATGTGGAGTAGGAAAGGGAGAGAATAATCTTGCATGTCCTCTTTTGCGCTTTTTCTAGGTGTTTACGTTGTGTGGCATTTAGGGAGGAAGACCAGGTAGGGGAGGCATAGGTGAGCTTGGGAAGTATGCATGTTGAGTAAACACTGAGGAGCTCGGGTGCAGGAACTCCGAGGGACTTGAATCGGCGGAGGAGGTGGAGACGGAAACTGGAGGATTTGACAACTTCACTGACCATGTGGTTTCCAATTTAGTTTGTTGTCTATGGTGACGCCGAGGAGCTTAGTGGAATCTACAACCTGGAGTGTGTTGGGATCTAAAGTAATGGAAGGGGATAGGACAACGTCGGAGGAGAGGTTGATGTGCATAACCACGGTCTTGGTATGGTTGATGATGACGTGGTTGTTGGTGGCCTAGTTTTGGAGACTGTTCAATAAATCCTGAAGGGCTGTACAGTCGGGAGAAGAATTGTTGACGCTGAACCCAATGGTGGAGTCGTCGATATATTTCCAGCGAGCAGGGGTTTCTCTTAGGGCATCATTGATGAGCATAAGGAAGCATAGTGGTCCCATCTTGGTACATTGGGGGGCGCCACAGGTGAGTGACTGAAAGATGGAGACAGCCCCTCGGAAGCGTACAGCTTGGCGTCGGTCACTGAGGAAGTCTGTAAGCCATTATGTTAGTGTTAAGGTGCAGGCACTACGTGCTTCCTCTCGCTATCAGCTAACAGGAAAGCAACTTGCATAAGTCTTCCCCTGCCAGTACACAGCCACAGCTAGATCAACATGGGATTTCGAACAAGTAGTGGGCCCTAGATGGACGGCGCATAGATCCACTGGCATGTGAACACGTCTTGGCACCTACCAACCACTGCCTAGCTGCCTTGCGGATTAATCTTGGTAGGTGCAAGGCTACGGGAGTAAATCCCAACGAAAAATCTGCAGTGGGGCCCTGCAACAGGCAAATATGCCCGTAAGACACCAACGGCGGTATATACAGAAATGGTGACCAACATGGGAACCCAATGACTACACCTGCGGATAAAGGCAATGCAAGGTGGACAGGCTACTAAGGTGAAACCCAACAAACTGGGCTATCGACAGTACATTCCAACTCTCCCTCTCTCCAGTCGTTGCAACTGCTTGTACCACGGTGTGGTTGTTGCCTGCACAAACGTGCAGCCATCATACATCTCATCATCGTCAAAACCACTATACTCATATATCCCGAAAAGTCTTATGGCGAGAACGAGTGGAGACAGGGACAAACAGGGACAGGCAGAGATGACTGCCGGGAGTCTCTAGTCACAACTCTGCACATGGGTGGCACAGATAAGATGGTCGTTTATGATCTGGGATCTAGGAAGCAGTGCAATTCGGTCCTGTCTGTGCTACTGAGCAACCCTTTCAAGAAGCTACTCTGCTCATCCTGCATGGTGAGGGGGCTAGAAAGCGTGCCCTAAATATAGCCTGCCTAAAAAACCAACCTGACTGGGCAACTGCACCCAGTATGGTCATCCTTATGCGGTCGAAAACACAATCATAACCACAGATCAAAGCAAAAGCAAACTATACAACCTCTTATGGGCTGCCTGGAATGTCAGGACCCTTCTGGCTACTGGCACAAATGGGGTCCTAAAAGAAAAACCGCCCTTGTGGTAAAAGAGCTGTCTATGTATAACATCGACATAGCAGCCATTAGTGAGTACCTGCTCCCAGACGAGGGTCGACTCACTGAATGGGGGTCTGGCTATACCATCTCCTGGAAGGGTAAGTCTGCTGCAGAGAGAAGCCGTATTTATTGAGTTGGCTTTGCCATTCGCCAATCCAACCTACATAGGCTAACTTAAATGCCTGTTGGGATCAACGAGCACCTAATGATGCTACAAGTCCTACTAAATCATTCACGTCATGCCTTCTTCATCAGTACATACGCCCAACACTTGTAATGGCCCCTGTATCATCAAAAGAACATATTATACAAATGGGTTCATACATCTGATATTATTTTCAGATTCACCACCCTGTAACTTTCCACTGTCTATGAGTAAGACATGAGTTGAACACGTGAACGGTAGCTTTCCCAGGAGGGAGAAGCCCATATGTCATCATCTATGTTAGCGTGCACCAGAGGCAACGCTCTTAGGTCAGTCACTCAGGTCAACTAATATAGAACGGACGTGATCAACGTTTATATTCATAAACACCCTCCTCTTTCTCGTTCACTCATAAATAGTGGAACTTACGGTTGATCTACACTCAGGAATTATAGACATAATCCTTTTATAATAAAACAAGGAACTTCAGTTGGGTTTCGTTACTAAAACCCCAATCTCTAATATATGTGAGCAACCCGGTTAATTGGGGGATTAACCGACGGATTCACACTTGATGCAGAGGATGACATGAAGGAGGTCTTTAATGCCAACCTTGACTGAGTGCTCCAAGGTGACTTTAATGCCAGTGTTGGCAGAGAAACTGGGTAGGCAAGTGTAATCCTAACGGCCTACTCCTCTCAGCAAGTGTGCTGAGCACAACCTCACTATCACCAATACCTTGTTTAGGCAGGCCGACAACTTCACGAGTTCGTGGCAACACCCACGATCCAAGCAATAGCGTCTCATTGACTATATCATTGTCAGAAAAAGAGATCGCTGAGATGTCTACATCACCCGAGCCATGCTTGGCTCATATCACTGTGACATAGATCATCTGTTCATGAGAGCTAAACTTTCACTTCACGTCGCCCCAAAAAGGTGAGGGCAACAAGTCTCTAGAAGAGGCTCTAACACTAAGCGACTGGAAGATACAGCACTAGCAAATACTTTCAGAGAGCAACTCAACGATTGGCTGCTAAACAACCTGGCAAAAAACAACCATAATCCGGGTGCCGAATTGGGTCCCATCAATGCTGCCATCACAAAAACCTGCAACGAGTCCCTCGACCAGATCAAAAGAAAACTCAAGAATTGGTTTCATGAAAACGTCCCGGAAATTGAAGCACTCGCCAATAGTAAATGTTTTACTCTCACTCACTGGCAGAACAGCTGTTACCTTTCATGAGAAGAAAGTGGCGGCCCAGCATGATTTTGCAAGTTAAAAAACGAATGGTGTAAAAATATAGCATGTGATATGCAGAAATATGCGAACCAACACAAGATGCATGGATTTTTCAGTATACAGTAGCTGAAACAATATAAGGCGCTATTACTCATGGCATGGCCACCCTCTGCTCATCCGAGGGTAACTTCTGAATTAAAGACGGAGAAGGCATCCATCACCGCTTCAAATATCACTACCATTCGCTGCTGAGCCGAAACATTGATGTGGATGTTCTGCCTACCCAGCAGCTCCCTTAGCACCCAGAGCTGACCGACGTCAGCTATCCTCCATCCCTGGATGAGGTAGTTAATGTCATCAAACAGATGAAAAATAACAAAGCCTAAGGGCCTGACGGAATCCCAGCCGAGGTGTATAAAGCAGGAGACCTCTGCTTACCAGCCGTCTCCACTCTCTCCTGGAAAATATAAGGGAGATGGAGGAAATCCCCCAACATCTTAAAGACGCCATGATCGTCAATATTTATAAAACTATGGGAGACCGGTCAGATTGTGGCAATTACATGGGATCTCACTGTGGTTCATAGATGGCACGATTATCGCCGAGTCATCTTAAACAGATTTATTCCCGAGTTGGAAAATTTCCTCTTTAGAATCTCAATGTTTCTTTAGATCATAAAGCGGCACCACTGACATGGTTTTTGCTGCCGGCCAGATACAGGAAAATTGCAGAGACTAGCGTCGTGACTTTTACAGTATATGGCCTTCATTGACCTTACTAAGGCCTTCCACTCAGTCAGGGAAGCCCTCAGTCGCTTTGGCTCCCCACCAAAATTCTTTGCCATTGTGAGGTATTTCCACGATGGCATGAACAGCATTGTCCTGCACAATGGCACCCAGTCTGAGTTCTACCCAAAACAAAGGGGGTAAAACAAGGATGTGTGTTGGCAACAACTTGCTTTTCCATTTTCTTGGCTGCCTTCCTTACTCGTGCCAGTGCCAATTTAACCAGCGGGTGGACATCCAGTACCGTATGGAGGGAGTTCCCAACAAAATACGACTTCAGGCAGGAACAAAGATGTCGACCGCTTCCAGATGACCTCACTCTCGTCGGTCCTAGTGAACGCTACTTACAGGAGATCCTAAACACCTACACAGATGCATATGCACACTTCGGCCTTGAGGTAAATACATGTAAGACTGAGATTCTTTTTCAGCCTGTCCCTGGTTGAAACACACCGCCACCATCCATACAACTTAACAGTACTACTCTCTTTAATGTAACCACTTTCAGTAACTTGGCTCCCACCTATCCACCACAGCAGACATCGATGAAGAGATTCAACATCGGATCAGATGTGCATCTCAAGCCTTTTGCAGACTCCGTACCCATGTCTTCAGCTGTAGGGTGCTGAAATTATCTACAAAATTTCACGTGTATTGAGCAGCTGTCCTTCCCACCCTGCTGTACGGCAGTGAGACATGGGTCACATTCAGGAGACACTACAAGGCACTCGAAAACTTTCACCATCTTCTAAGTTCGCTGGGAAGACAAGAGAACAAATGCCAGTATTCTCGCTGACACCAACTGTAGGAGTATCAAGTTTACCATTATCCATGAACAACACCATTGGACTGCCCTTGTTATTTGTATAGACGACAGTAGACTGCCAAACAACTACTTTACAGTCAATTAACGAATAGTAAGTATAACGCAGGCGGGCAATGGGAAAGGTATAAGGATAGTCTTAAGATAAACCTCACTTGAGAGACGATTACTCCACACTGTAACGCTTGGACGAACACCACACGAAAAGATGTCAGTACTGTCGAGATAACCCGACTGCATACCGAAGTAGACATGCGCCAAAGCCAAAAATACGCTGTCGCCGTCCCTCCCGCACTAGCTATAGCCCTTCACACCTGCAATACCTGTGGAAGGCCCTTCCGGGCCCGTATCACCTCGGAGTTCACCAACGAATGTGATATCCATAATTCAATTCTTATCATTGTATGATAACTGGATGATAGTAATAATGAGTGACAGCAAAGTAATAGTAGTTGAAATACCGAGGGAACAACGCAGGGGACCCTGTTGCAATGACAATATACGCAATAGGCCTATCTGTGTTCCAACATACAATAAAATTTGAAACAACTGAGGTCAAACAAGTGGCGTACGCTGATGACGTTACATGAGCAGGAAAAGTGGAGGACATCAAAAAGTGGTGGGACCTGGTAACATCACGAGGCCCACAAATAGGGTACCACCCAAAAGCCAGCAAGTCCTTCCTCATTGTGAAGCCAGAACATTATGAGCGGGCAATGGAGGTGTTTGGCAGAAGTGAGGTCAAAATAACAAAGGAAGGCCAAAGACACCTAGGCACAGTAATCGGCACGACTGACTTCAAGACCGAATACGTAACGAGAAAGGTGAATGAGTGGGTTATGGAAATCCAAGCACTGTCTGAGATTGCTAATACAGAGCCTCATTCAGCTTTTGCGGCATTCACTCATGGAGTCGAACATCGCTGGAGCTACCTGATGCGCACTATCCCTGATATTGGTCCCCTCCTCCACCCTCTGCAAGAAGCCATCAGCGTCAATTTCATTCCCAAATTAGTGAAACACCCTCACTTAACCCCAGCAGAAAGATCACTCCTTGCACTACCACCGAGACTGGGAGGTATGGGATTGACCAATCCTGAGGAGATTGCTGCCATCGAACATGAAAACTCAGTTAAGCTCACGGCAGCCCTTACGGACCACATAATAGCTCAGAACGCAACAGGGGAGGTGGATACCAGCGTAGTAAACAAGATTCGAAGGTCCATTACGACAGAACGACAGCACAGCCAAAGTGATAAGTTGCACCAACTGTTGTAGCAAGTACCAGAGAATTTGAAAAAAAAAGTAGCTATATCGCAGGAGGTGGGCGCCTCGAACTGGTTAACTATTTTACCGATAAGGGCAAATGGTTTCAGTCTCAATAAACAAGAATTTACAGATGCCAATGCTCTAAGGTACGGTATGCCAGTGGAAGGTTTGCCCTCCCAATGCGTGTGTGGCTCTTCCTATGACGTCGATCATGCCATGGTGTGCAAGAAAGGGGGCTTCATATGCATGAGGCATGACGAAGTAAGGGATCTCACTGCAAATATGTTGAAGGAAATCTGCCGTGATGTCATGGTAGAACCGACCCTCCTTCCATTGGACGGTGAGATCTTCCAACATAGGACTTCAAACACATCCAACGAAGCCCGTGTTGACGTCAGTGCTCGAGGATTCTGGACGCGGGGACAGCGAGCCTTCTTCAACATCAGGATTTTTGATCCCATGACCGCATGTCACTGTAACTTAGCTCTCGATGCTGCACACAGGAGGAACGAGGTCGGCTTTGCTCTGCCTCAGGGGAACGAGAGCTTCGGCCCCAAAGCCGACAACAGTTGCAGATATTGACTGTGAGGCTACAGTCACTGAATGCCGCATAGATCTGCGGCTCAAATAATTCAACACAGCTAGAATAGCTACTTATGTATTAGGATAATTAATATTAAGGTAATAAAATGGCGGCGAAGGTGTGGCTATTGAGGGTGGCTGGAGGCCACGTTATTGTTAAAAAAAAAAAATAGAAATAGTTATAGTAGTAGTAGTAGTAGTAGTAGTAGTAGTAGTAGTGTGTGTGTGTGTGTGTGTGTGTGTCACTGTGTGTACACAGCCTCTTCACCATCAAGGCTCCTACTGTGCCTCCTCTTTGCAACACAAGGTAACTGGATGCCTCGTGGGCTAGACCAGCAGGGGATCTCGGAGAAGAGTGAGCCCCAGAGAGACGGCGCATAGGCCCACTGGCATGTGGACACGTTTTGGCGCCTGCCATCCACTGCCCCACTGCCTTGCGAATTAACAATGGTAGGTACTGTATAAGGGTACGCGAGTAACCCCCAAACGAAAAATCTGCATTGGCGCTCTGCATCAAACAATACATGCTTACAGAGCTCCAATAAAACCCCAACGACGGTATAGGAGGAAGAGGTGACCAGCATGGGAACCCAGCGACTATACCGGGGACGAAAGCAATGCATCATGGAGAGGTTACTAAAGCAAAACTCAACAAACTGGGCAATGGGCAGCCCATTGCAACTCTTCCTCTCCCCAGTCTTTGCAACTCTTGCACCACTGGATCAGAGAAAAGGGAGTGCCAAGATGTGTGGATGTAGCCTGCACTCCTGCCTCACCACATAAATCAACTCGTGTGCAGTAATCATTCAGCTCATCGTACCTCCCATCATTATCAAACACTTATACCCCGAAAGTTCTATGGCGATGGACAGGTGACAAAGGGGACATGCAGATATGAGTGCAGGGAGTCTCTAGTCACAACACTGCACCTGGACGGCACAGATAAGATGGTCGTTTTTGCACTGGGATCTAAGCAACAGTGCAATCCAGTCCTGTCTGTGTGACTTAGCAGCTGTTTCCCACGAGCCACTCTGCTCACGCCGACATGGGGAGGGGGCTAAAAAAGGTGCCCTAAACATGGCCTGCCTAAAGAACCAATCTGACTGGGCAACCGCACCAAGTAAGATCATCCTTATGCGGTCGAAAACATATTTATAATCACAGATCAAAACAAAAACAAACTATACAACCTCTTCTGGTCGCTGCATGGAATGTCAAGACCCTTCTGGATACTGGCACAAATGCACTTCCTAAAAGAAGAACCGCCCCTTCGGCATAAGAGCTGGCTA
Source organism: Homarus americanus (assembly GCF_018991925.1). Classification (NCBI taxonomy): domain Eukaryota; kingdom Metazoa; phylum Arthropoda; class Malacostraca; order Decapoda; family Nephropidae; genus Homarus; species Homarus americanus. Next base: position 151,254 of record NW_024756514.1, on the reverse strand, counting down.
GATATAACATCGACATAGCAGCCATCAGTGAGTCCCGGTTAACAGACAAGGGTCGACTCACAGAACGGGGTTGTGGCTATACCTTCTTCTGAAAAGGTAAGCCAGTTGCGGAGAGAAACCGCATTGGTGGAGTTGGCTTTGCCATCTGCTAACGCATCCTACACAGGCTAACTTAAATGCCTGTTAGGATCAACTTGCGCCTCATGAAGCTCAGAGTCCCACTGAATCACTCACGTCATGCCTTTTTCATCAAGGGGGCCTTTTATGCCGACCTCGACAGAGTGCTAACTTCTATCCCCAGAAAGTATAAGGTTGTGCTCCTTGGTGACTTCAATGCCAGAGTTGGTAGAGATGCTGACATTTGGCATGGAATCATAGGAAAAAAATAAACTAGGCAAGTGTATACCAAACGGCCTACTCCTCTTCAGCAAGTGTGCTGCACACAACCTCACTAGCACCAGTACCTTGTTTAGGAAGGCCGACGAATTCAAGTGTTTGTGGCAACACCCACGATCCAAGCAATGGCATCTCATTGACTATATTAGTGTCAGAGAAAGAGATCGCCGAGATGTACTCACCACCCGGGCAATCTGTGGCTCTGACCACCGCGACACTGATCATCGGTTCGTCAGAGCCAAGCTCCCACTTCACGTTGAAACAGCGAAACGCAACAAGCCTCCAGAAGAGCTTTTAACTCTAGGTGTCTGGACGATCCAGCAGTAGCACATGATTTCAGAGAGCAGCTCAAACATGGGCTGATAAAGAACCCAACAACAAACAACCCAAATCCCAGTGCTGAATGGAGTATTCTCGACACTGTCATGACAAAAATCTACAGAGACTCTAGGCCAGGTCTAAAGAACACACCTGAAGTAGTTTGTTGAAAATGACCTAGAAATCAATGTACTCATCGAAGATAAACGTGCTGTTTTAACTGACTGGCAGAACAACCCTCAGTCTAGGACCAAAGAAAGTGGAGGCCCAGCGAGAACTTCGCAAACTAAAGAAAGACTGGTATAAAAATAAAGCATGTGAAACGCAAAAATTTGCACATCAACACAAGACGTGCGAATTTTTCAATTCCACTAAAACATTTTATGGGCCAATCACTCATGGCACAGTCCCCTTCCACTCAGAGGGTAACTCCCTAATTAAAGACGAAGAAGGCCTTTCCATCAGTGCTGGAAAGAGCACTACGATTCGCTGCTCAACCGAAACACTGATGTGGATGTCCTGACTCCCTAGCAGGTCCCTCAGCATCCAAAGCTGACCCATCCCAGCTATCCTCCATCCCTGGATGTGGTAGCTACTGCCATCAAACAGATGAAAAAAAAAGCCTCAGGGCCTGATGGAATCCCAGCCGAGGTGTATAAAGCAGGAGGACCTCTGCTTACTTTGCCCTCTCCACTCTCTCCTGGAGAATACGAGTATATTGGAAAAGGAGGAAATTTCCGCGCTGTTAAAGATGACTTCATCGTCAATATTTATATGAACAGGGGAGACCAGTCAGACTGTAGAAACTACCGCGGGATCTCGCTGTGGTCCATAGTTTGCAAGATTATTGCCCTTGTCCTCCTAAACAGACTACTACCTGAGGCGGAAAACTTCCTCCCAGAATCTCAGTGTTGCTTTAGAGGCTTAGACCATCATGTGGTACCACTGACATGATTTTTGCTGCCCGCCAGATACAAGAAAAGTGCAGAGAATAGCCTAATGACCTGTAGAAGGCCTTCATCGACCTAACCAAAGCCTTCGACTCTGTCAAAAGGGAAGCCCTCTGGCGGACCCTCAGCCGGTTTGGTTGCCCACTAGAATTCATCGCCATTGTGAGGCAACTCCACGACGGCATGAACGGCTATGTCCTGTATGATGGCACCCAGTCTGAGTTCTTTCTCATCCAAATGGGGGGTAAAACAAGGATGTGTACTGGCGCCAACACTCTTTTCCATTTTCTTGGCTGCCTTCCTGACTCGCGCTTGTGCTAATTTAGCCGGCGGGGTAGATATAGAGTACCGCGATGAAGGCTCTTTTCAAAATAAGACAATTCCAGGCAGGATCAAAAGTGTCGACAACCTCCATTACTGAACTTCAGAATACAGATAACCTCACCCTTGTCTTTCACACTGAACGCGCCCTACAGGAGATCCTTTGCACCTATACTGATGCTTATGCACACTTCGGCCTTGAATGTGCGTAAGACTCAGATTCTCTTTCAGCCTGCCCCTGGTTCACCCACACCTTCACCATCCATTCGGTTTAATGGTACTACCCTCTCTAATGTTGCCCACTTTCACTATCTCGGCTACCACCTGTTCAGGACCGCGGACATCGATGAAGAGATTCAACATTGGATCAGATGTGCATCTCAAGCCTTTGATCAGACTCTGTACCCGTGTCTTCAGCTGTAGGTAGCTGAAATTATCTACAAAGTTGCACGTATGTCGAACAGTGGCCATCCCCACCCTGCTATATGGCAGTGAGTTATACGTTACATACAGGGGGATCTTCAGGGCACTTGAAACTTTCACCAACGTAGTCTACGTTCCATCCTCCATGTTCGCTGGGAAGACAGGAGAATAAGTGCCAGTATTCTCGCTGACACTGGAGCCAACCACATGTGCAACATCTGTGAACGACTCTACCGGGCCTGTATCGATCCCTTTAGTCACCTTAAGACTCACCAATCTAGGTGACATCCTTAATAATTCTCATCATTGTTTCACAGCTGGATGATAGTCATACTCGATTCCGAGTGACAGCAAAGTAATAGTAGTAGTAGTAGTAGTAGTGTGTGTGTGTGTGTGTGTGTGTGTGTGTGTGTGTGTGTGTGTGTGTGTGTGTGTGTGTGTGTGTGTGTGTGTGTGTGTGTGTGTGTGTGTGTGTGTGTGTGTGTGTGTGTGTGTGTGTGTGAGGGGGGGGGGTGTAGGACAGTAGGTCGAAGTAATGAAATTGGCAGGGAGTGAACCTCCTGCCTTTACTCCTCATTGCATGACCCACCTCAGCCTTAAGCGTATTACTGGTCCTGACGTGACTTGGTCATCCAGAGACAATATTTGCCAGGTGGTCGAACACCAGCTCACAGCTTACCTGCTGCAGCTGGCTCAATATCCAACTTAATTCTCGTAATATATATATGCAATTACTGCTTAGCCTTGATAACTGACGAATACCATGACATAAACATATACAAAATTAAGACTTTAACAAAAACATTTCCAGCAAACTACGTCTTCATTAAGAAGTAATTATAAGTCAGTAATGACACTAACTGGAGCGAGAACTTGTTCCATCTTCTGATAAGTCAGTCATTCACTTTGGACGTGGTGTGATCACTCAGCATGAGGTCATGGGTTGTGTTCCCTCCCTCATATGTTAGGGATCAAAGATGACAGGCTACTAACAAATACCGTTTGATAATATAATTAATTCGCCTTGTAGCAGACTATCTGTTTGATACCCGAGATAATATTATTGGACTTAGTATTCCTTCGATGAAGTTAAAGTGGGACCCACCGGCCTGACGACATGGTAGGGACAACGCTGATAGTGCACATGGAATGCTAAGAGCTTTCGGGACACAAGGGGTACTACTTACTGTACCTGCTGTGTGACGACCTGTACTGTGGTCACTACTTACTGTACCTGCTGTGTGACGACCTGTACTGTGGTCACTACTTACTGTACCTGCTGTTTGACGACCTGTACTGTGGTCACTACTTACTGGACCTGCTGTGTGACGACCTGTACTGTGGTCACTACTTACTGTACCTGCTGTTTGACGACCTGTACTGTGGTCAATACTTACTGTACCTACTGTTTGACGACCTGTACTATGGTCACTACTTACTGTACCTACTGTGTGACGACCTGTACTGTGGTCACTACTTACTGGACCTGCTGTTTGACGACCTGTACTGTGGTCACTACTTACTGTACCTGCTGTGTGACGACCTGTACCGTGGTCACTACTTACTGTACCCGCTGTCGACCCGTACTGTGGTCACTACTACTGGACCTTACTGTGTGACGACCCGTACCGTGGTCACTACTACTGTACCTACCGTGTGACGACCTGTACCGTGGTCACTACTACTGTACCTACTGTTTGACGACTGGTAATATGGTCACTACTTACTGTACCTACTGTGTGACGACCCGTACCGTGGTCACTCCTTACTGTACCCGTGTGACGACCTGGTACCGTGGTCACTACTTCATCAGTAATTCTGCCGTTTGGACGACCTGTACTGTGGTCACTACTTTCATTGTACCTACTGTGGTGACGACCTGTACCTGTGGTCACCACTTACTGTACCTGCTGTTTGACGACCCGTACTGTGGTCACTACTACTGTACTAACTGCGTGACGACCTGTACCGTGGTCACTACTACCGTACCTACCGTGTGACGCACCTGTACCGTGGTCACCCTTACTGTACCCGCGTGACGACCTGCATCCGTGGTCACTACTTACTGTACTCTGCTGTTTGACGACCCGTACTGTGGTCACTACTACTGGTACCTGTTGTGTGACGACCCGTACCGTGGTCACTACTACTGTATCTGCTGTTTGACGACCTGTACTGTGGTCACTACTACTGTACCTGTTGTGTGACGACCCGTACTGTGGTCACTACTTACTGTACCTACTGTGTGACGACCTGTACCAGGTCACTACTTACTGTACCTACCGGTGTGACGACCTGTACTGTGGTCACTACTTACCGTACCTACTGCGTGACGACCTGTACTGTGGTCACTACTTACTGTACCTGCTGTTTGACGACATGCGCTGTGGTCACTAATACTGTACCTAAGCGTTTGATGACCTGTACTGTGGTCACCACTTACCGTACCTACTGTGTGACGACCTGTACTGTGGTCACTACTTCATCAAACTCTGTGTGACGACCCGTACTGTAGTCACTACTACTGTAAATTCGCTGTTTGACGACCTGTAATGTGGTCACTACTTTACCGTACATACCGTGTGACGATCTGTACTGTGGTCACTACTTACTGGTACTGCTGTGTGACGACCTGTACTGTGGTCACTACTTACTGTACCTGCTGCTGTTTGACGACCTGGTACTGTGTCACTACTTACCGTAAATTCGTTGTGTGACGATCCGTACCGTGGTCACTACTTACTGTACCTAAGCAGACGACCCGTACCGTGGTCACCCTTACTGTACCTGCCGTGACGACCTGTACTGGGTCACTACTTACTGTAATTCCACAGGTGACGACCCGTACTGTGGTCACTACTTACCGTACCTGCTGCCGACGACCCGGTACCGTGGTCACTACTTACCGTACCTACTGTGTGACGACTTGTACTGTGGTCACTACCACTGTACCTGTTTGACGACCCGTACTGTGGTCACTACTAACTGTACCTGTTGTGTGACGACCCGTACCAGGTGGTCACTACTTCACTGTACCTGCCGTTTGACGATTCCGTACCGTGGTCACTACATACCGGACCTCGCTGTGTGACGACCCGTACCAGGTCACTACTTACTGTACCTGCTGTGTGACGACCTGTACTGTGGTCACTACTACTGTATCCTGCTGTTTGACGACCAACTGTGGTCACTCCTCACGGTACCCGTTGTGTGACGACCTGTACTGTGGTCACTACTTACTGTACCTGTTGTGTGACGACCTGTACTGTGGTCACTACTTACTGTACCTGCTGTGTGACGACCTGTACTGTGGTCACTACTTACTGTACCTACTGTGTGACGACCTGGTACTGTGGTCACTACTTACTGTACCTGCTGCTTGATCTATCTGTACTGTGGCTACTACTTCACTAAAAATTCGTTGTGTGACGACCTGTACTGTGGTCACTACTTACCGTACCTGTTGTGTGACGATTCCGTACTGTGGTCACTACTTACTGTACCTGCTGTTTGACGACCTGTACTGTGATCACTACTTACTGTACCTGTTGTGTGATGACCTGTACTGTGGTCACTACTTTACCGGTACCCGCTGTGTGACGACCTGTACCGTGGAAACTCCTTACTGTACCCAAGCGTTTGATCTTATCCGTACTGTGGTCACTACTACTGTACCTACTGTGTGACGACCTGTACTGTGGTCACTACTTACCGTACCTACTGTGACGACTTGGTACTGTGGTCACTACTTACTGTACCTGCTGTGTGACGACCGCTGTACTGTGGTCACTACTTTACCGTACCTGTTGTGTGACGACCTGTACTGTGGTCACTACTTACCGTACCCGCTGCTTGACGACCTGTACTGGTGGTCACTACTTACCACCCAAGCGTTTGACGACCTGTACCGTGGTCACTACTTACTGTACCTACTGTGTGACGACCTGTACTGTGGTCACTACTTACTGCACCTACTGTGACGACCTGTACTGTGGTCACTACTTACTGTACCTGTTGTGTTACGACCTGTACTGTGGTCACTACTTACTGTACCCGCTGAGGACGACCTGAACTGTGGTCACTACTTACTGTACCTGCTGCTTGACGACCTGTACTGTGGTCACTACTACTGTATCTACTGTGTGACGACCTGGTACTGTGGTCACTGCTTACTGTACCTACCGTGTGACGACCTGTACTGTGGTCACGGCCATCAAAATCGCTGTTTGACGACCTGTACTGTGGTCACTACTTACTGTACCTACTGTGTGACGAGATCTGTACTGTGGTCACTACTTACCGTACCTACTGTGTGACGATCTGTACTGTGGTCACTACTACTGTACCTACTGTGACGACCTGGTACTGTGGTCACTACTTACTGTACTGCTGTTTGACGACCCGTACTGTGGTCACTACTTACTGTACCTGCTGTTTGACGACCTGTACTGTGGTCACTGTACTTACTGTACCTACCGTGTGACGACCTGGTACCGTGGTCACTACTTACTGTACCCGCTGTTTGACGACCCGTACTGTGGTCACTACTTTCACTGCAATTTACTGCGCAGACGACCTTTACTGTGGTCACTACTTACTGTACCTACTGTGTGACGACCCGTAACAATTGTGGTCAATACTTCTTACTGTACCTACTGTGTGACGTAATCTGTACCGTGGCCTACTACTGCACCTGCTGTTTGACGACCCTGTACCGTGGTCACTACTTACTGCACCTACTGTGTGACGACCGTACTGTAGTTCACTTACTGGTACCTACTGTGTGACGACCTGCACTGTGGTCACTACTTACTGTACCCGCTGTTTGACGACCTGTACCGTGGTCACTACTTCATACTGCAACTGTTGTGTGACGATTCCGTACTGTGGTCACTACTTACTGTACCTGCTGTGTGACGATCTGTACTGTAATACCTTTACTGTACCTAAGGTGTGACGACCTGCATGTGGTCACTACTTACTGTACCTGTTGTGTGACGACCTGTACTGTGGTCACTACTACTGTACCCGCGCTGTTTGACTGACCTGGTACTGTGGTCACTACTTACTGTACCTACCGTGACGACCTGTACCTGTGGTCACTACTTACTGTACCTGCTGTTTGGCGACCTGTACTGTGGTCACTACTTACTGTACCTGTTGTGTGACGACCTGTACCGTGGTCACTTACCGTACCTGCTGTTTGGACGACCTGTACTGTGGTCACTACTTACTGGACCTACTGTGTGACGACCGTACTGTGGTCACTACTTACTGTACCTACCGTGACGACCTGTACTGTGATCACTACTTACTGTACCTACTGTGTGACGCCCTGTACCGTGGTCACTACTACTGTACCTACTGTGTGACGACCCAGTACTGTGGTCACTACTTACTGACCTGCTGTTTGGACGAGACCTGTACTGTGGTCTACCACTTACCGTACTTGTTGTGTGACGACCTGTACTGTGGCTCAATACTACTACCGTACCTGCTGTGTGACGACCTGTACTGTGGTCACCCTCTACTGTACCTCCTGTTTGACGACCTGTACCGTAGGTCACCCTTACTGTACCTGCCGTGTGACGACCTGTAACTTCGTGGTCACTACTTTATACCGTACCCGTTTGACGACCTGTACTGTGGTCACTACTTACTGTACCCGCGTTTGACGACCCGTACCAGGTCACTCACTTACCGTACCTTACCGTGTGACGACCTGTACCGTGGTCACTACTTTACCGTACCTGCTGTTTGACGACCCGTACTGTGGTCACTACTTACTGTACCTACTGTGTGACGAGATCTGTACTGTGGTCACTACTTACCGTACCTACTGTGACGACCTGTACTGTGGTCACTACTTACCGTACATGCTGTTTGACGATCTGTACCGTGGTCACTACTTTCACTGTACCTACTGTGACGACCCGTACTGTGGTCACTACTTACCGTACCTACCGTGTGACGACCTGCACCGTGGTCACTATTTACCGTACCTACTGTTTGACGACCCGTACTGTGGTCACTACTTACTGTACCCGTTGTGTGACGACCGGTACTGTGGTCACTACTTACTGCACCTGCTGTGTGACGACCCACTGTGGTCACTCCCTCATCACCTGCTGTGTGACGACCCGTACCGTGGTCACTACTTACTGTACCTGTTGTGTGACGACCTGTACTGTGGTCACTACTTACTGCAATTCCGTTGTGTGACGACCTGGTACCGTGGTCACTACTACCGGTACCTGCTGCTCGACGACTCTGTACTGTGGTCACTACTTTACTGTACCTACTGTGTGACGACCTGTACTGTGGTCACCACTTACTGTACCTGCTGTTTGACGGACCTGTACTGCGGTCACTACTTACTGTACCTGCTGTGTGACGACCCGTACTGTGGTCACTACTTACCGTACCTGCTGTTTGACGACCCGTACCGTGGTCACTACTACCGTACCTGTTGTGTGACGACCTGTACTGTAGTCACTACTTACTGTACCCGCTGTGTGACGACTCCGTACTGTGGTCACTACTTCATCGTACCTGTTGTGTGACGACCCGTACTGTGGTCACTACTTACCGTACCCGCTGTGTGACGACCTGTACTGGGTGGTCACTACTTACTGTGCCTACTGTGTGACGACCTGTACTTTGGCTCACTTACTGCGGGCCTGCCGTTTGACGAGACTCCGTACCGTAGGTCACTACTTACTGTACCTGTGTGACGACCTGTACTGTGGTCACTACTTACTGTACCTGTTGTGTGTGACGACCTGGTACTGTAGGTCACCACTTACCGTACCCTGCTGCGTGACGACCTGTACCGTGGTCACCCTTACTGTACCTGCTGTTTGACGACCTGGTACTGTGGTCACCACTTACCGTACCTACTGTGTGACGACCTGTACTGTGGTCACTACTTACTGTACCTACTGTGTGACGACCTGTACCGTGGTCACTACTTACTGTACCCGCTGCGTGACGACCTGTACTGTGGTCACTACTTACCGTACCCGTTGTGACGACCCGTACCGGTGGTCACTACTTACCGTACCCGCTGTTTGACGACCTGTACTGTGGTCACTACTTACTGTACCTGCTGGGTTTGATCGACCTGTACTGTGGTCACTACTTACCGTACCTTACCGTGTGACGAACTGTACTGTGGTCACTACTTACCGTACCTACTGTGTGACGACCCGTGCTGTGGTCACTACTTACTGGTACCTGCTGTGTGACGATCTGTACTGTGGTCACTACTTACTGTACCTACTCGTGTGACGACCTGTACTGTGGTCACCGCTTACTGCACCTACTGTGTGACGACCTGTACTGTGGTCACTACTTACTGTACCTGCTGTTTGACGACCTGTACTGTGGTCACTACTTACCGTACCTACTGCGTGACGATCTGTTCGTAGGTCACTGCTTACTGTACCTTACTGTGTGACGACCTGTACTGGTAGGTCACTACTTACTGTACCTGCTGTGTGACGACCTGTACTGTGGTCACTACTTACTGTACCTGCTGTGTGACGACCTGTACCGTGGTCACCGCTACTTACCGTACCTGCTGCTTGACGACCTGTACTGTAATACTACTTCACTGTACCTGCTGTTTGACGACCTGTACTGTGGTCACTACTTACTGTACCCGCCGTTTGACGATCTGTACTGTGGTCCTCTCTCTCTGCTCCCATTTCTCACCTCTGTCAACCACCCATACCACCCACAACAATGGTCAACACAACAAACAATGTGTAGGGAGTAGGGATGAGTGATGTGTGAGGGGTGGGACGAGTGATGTGTGAGGGTAGGGAGAGATGTGTGAGGGTAGGAGAGTGGTGTGTGGGGGTAGGGAGAGTGATGTGTGAGGGTAGGGAGAGTGATGTGTGGTAGGGAGTGATGTGAGGGGTAGGAGAGTGATGTGTGAGGGGTAGGGAGAGTGGTGTGTGAGGGTAGGGAGTGATGTGTGAGGGTAGGGAGAGTGATGTGTGAGGTAGGGAGAGTGATGTGTGTGAGGGGTAGGGAGGTGATGTGTGAGGGTAGGGAGAGTGATGTGAGGGGTGGGAGAGTGATGTGTGAGGGGTAGGGAGTGATGTGTGAGGGTAGGGAGAGTGATGTGTGAGGGTAGGGAAGAGTGATGTGTGAGGTAGGGAGAGTGATGTGTGAGGGTAGGAGAGTGATGTGAGGGGTAGGAAGAGTGTGTGAGGGTAGGGAGAGTGATGTGTGAGGGGTGGGGAGGGAGGTGATGTGTGAGGGGTAGGGAGAGTGATGTGTGAGGTAGGGAGAGTGATGTGTGAGGGTAGGAGAGTGATGTGTGAGGGTAGGGAGAGTGATGTGTAGAGGTAGGGAGAGTGATGTGTGAGGGGTAGGGAGAGTGATGTGAGGGTAGGGAGAGTGATGTGTGAGGGGTAGGGAGAGTGATGTGTGAGGGTAGGGAGAGGGTGGTGTGTGAGGGGTAGGAGGAGTGATGTGTGAGGGTAGGGAGAGTGATGTGTGAGGTGGGGAGGAGAGTGATGTGTGGGAGGTGATGGGGGTAGGGAGAGTGATGTGTGAGGGTAGGGAGAGTGATGTGTAGGGTAGGGAGAGTGATGTGGGGGTGGGAGAGTGATGTGTGAGGGTAGGGAGAGTGATGTGTGAGGGTAGGAGAGTGATGTGTGAGGGTGGGAGGTGAGTGTGTGAGGGGGTGGGGAGGAGTGGTGGGGTGGGAGAGTGATGTGAGGGGTAGGGGGAGGTGGTGTGTGAGGGGTAGGGAGAGTGGTGTGTGAGGGTAGGGAGAGTGATGTGTAGGGTAGGGAGAGGTGTGTGAGGGTAGGGAGAGTGATGTGTGAGGGTAGGAGAGTGATGTGTGAGGTGGGGAGAGTGATGTGTGAGGGTAGGAGAGTGATGTGTGAGGGTAGGGAGAGAGATGTGTGAGGGTAGGGAGAGTGATGTGTGAGGGGGTGGGAGGTGATGTGTGAGGGTAGGGAGAGTGATGTGTCAGGGTAAGGGAGGAGGTGATGTGTGAGGGTAGGGGAGAGTGGTGTGTGTGAGGTAGGGAGAGTGATGTGTCAGGGTAGGAGAGTGATGTGTGAGGGTAGGGAGAGTGGTGTGTGAGGTAGGGAGAGTGATGTGTCAGGGTAGGGAGAGTGATGTGTCAGGGTAGGGAGAGTGGTGTGTGAGGGGTAGGGAGAGTGGTGTGTGAGGGGTGGGAGGTGATGTGTCAGGAGTAGGAGATGATGTGTCAGGGTAGGGAGGTGGTGTGTGAGGGTAGGAGGTGATGTGTCAGGGTAGGGAGTGATGTGTCAGGGTAGGGAGGAGGTGTGTGTGTGAGGGGTAGGAGTGATGTGTAGGGTAGGAGAGTGATGTGTTAGGGTAGGGAGAGTGATGTGTGTGAGGGGTGGGGAGAGTGATGTGGGGTAGGGAGAGAGATGTGAGGGGTGGGAGGTGATGTGTGAGGGTAGGGAGAGTGATGTGTGAGGGTAGGGAGAGTGATGTGTCAGGGTAGGGAGAGTGATGTAAAAGTGTAATGGACTTTTCCAGATGGTAAAGAGAGAGAGAGAGAGAGAGAGAGAGAGAGAGAGAAGATCATCTTGTGCTATATTGCTCATCAGAACACTATGGTAATTACACTACCGATCACGAGTGAGCACTGAAAGCTTCTTATAAGACTTATGTAATAACATGAAATGATCAAAATTATCAATATGTAATTAGAACGAATCAATTTATACCAATAATTTTTTAGTGTATTCTGATTGTTAACTTTGTAAATCAGACGTTAAATTATGGAAAGGAATCTTATTACTTTCCATGACGTCCCGTTGAGAAGTGAGTTTCTTCATGATTCCTAAATTGTATTATGCAAGGACTTACAGTATACCGTTACCCTTAAGTATATTACATTGATAATTTGTTGTGGCATCTGTACGGTGCAGTCATTAGTTATGAGGTGAAAGAACATTATTAGGGGTTGAAGAAAAGTGGTGACTGAAATACTTTGGGAGTAGAAAGAATAGGCTATATTGGGTAAATTTGAGTTTTGTTCATCCTTGGACATGGCAGACTGAATATATTTTCTGGTGTTTGCGATGTGTTATGAACGATTTAGACCTTCATTTCTATCGGATATCACTAGTTTTGAGTTACTATCCCCTTATCGATATATGTTAAGCTAACCTTGTAACTCACCATACCTAACCTAACCTAACCTAACATAATCTATGATCTGTATTTTCTTATGCGATCGAAAAATGTTTTGCGACAGAAATCCCGTAGAGATAATGTGTCTTATTGTTTAAAGTACTCAATCCCAGATGACTAAAACCAAAATAATATCAATATTGTTTGGAATGTTTTTACTATGAAATTTGTAAAAGGACAACTAATATCCATTGAATTAGTTAATGTGCTGAGTAATATTAATATTTTCAATATACCATTACTATGTTGCACAGTAAAGCACAATTAACTATCTAATAATATTTAATTACAGAGCCGATCAGCCTATAAGGTTGGACAACTACTCCCAGGGTTGTCAAGGCAAATGAAAGAAATTTACCAAAAGTAGATGTCTTTATGATAGTAGAGAATTATCAAGAGCTACTCCATCCAGCTATGAAACACGTTAAATTACATCTGTCATCTGATCATCTCAAGCCCATCCCCTGGCCATGGTCGTCCCTAGTCCTTCCACAACATTAAGTATAGACATCAGTGACGAAAACTGACCTTATCCAGACATGAAATAGAGAACAGTGATGAAAACTTCCATGTTGGTCTTTTGCATCATTTTGGCAGCCAGCAAGTAAAGACACACGATGATACTTGAGCAGTAATATATTTCAACCTAAAAATAAGGTATGCCTGTGTATATCAACTTAATACTCACATCAAAATGATCTTCACAACACTAGGTGCAGGATTCTGACATGGGGAACTGTTGTCGAGCAGCAAGTCACAATCTCTTCCTTATCTTCTTATCTTTCGGAACTGTGATGAATATTTTGCCTGTTGAGGATTTATCGGTACTCTTGCACATTGGCACGAAGCACCAACGAATATTTGTCCTTTCCTTGAACATTGTATATGGCCACAAGTCCTGTATTTCTGCTGGTAACAACACATAGACCACAACTGACTGAAACTAGGTCCCTTCTCTACAACTCGAGGGAACCAATGACGTCACAACCAATCACAGAGCTTTTCGCAGTCACGTGACTTTCTAGCAACTTTAACCCATTTTTCTTACACTTTTTTATCTAATTTATTTAAAAATATCATTACCATAGTGAATGTAAGCGCTTTATTTACCCATTGACCTGCCATCTTACAAAAAAATTCCGACCGTCAACTCGTCCATTGTACCTGACCGCATGAACCCATTCATGGCAACGAGTGAGGATGAATTAGTTGATCGATTTAGGCTCAGAAATGAATCAGTTAACAGTATTTTCCAAGAAATTCAGTACAGGTTATTTATACTGAACTTGTATGGTATGAACCAGGATCAGTTACTCATATTAATACATAGGCTAGCGCTTGTAATGTAAACAAACGCACCTCCGGCATGCCAACCACATGAGTAAGGCGACCCATAATGCATCAGCAAAGATGGACAGGCTTACCAACCCTGCTCTAGATGGTCCAGCACAGAGGGGGAGAGGTTTGAGCAATTAAAGCTACCGCTTGAAGGAACATTTCCTACATGCGGGCTCTTCGTGGAAGAGGGAAGGAGGCTGATTAAAACTCCGGCCGTAAGCCTGCGATTAAGTGCTGAAAATATATCCTGTGTAAATTAGATCCCGGTGGAAAAAGAAAGTGTTTGGTCCCCAGTGCTAATCATCCCACAGTAACTTCATCCTTGGTAATGTTGGTAATGGTTACCACTCTCATCTTCTTAATTATTCTTGTATTATACCTTAAGTAATGTGGTTGTAAGTCTGTTTCACAGACTGCAATTTCTGCTGCAGAATTCACTCTTTCGCCATTGGTACAGCTTAATTCAAGCCGAGAATCTCTGGTAATATACACTAAGAACTTTATCAAAGACCGTGGAGATCCGTTAAGTCCACGATTTCATATCTGTTGATGATTTTTTTTATTGTAATCTTTATTGTAGTTTATATTGTATTATCATGTATTGTATATCTATCTATAAAGTCTGAGGACGGCCTTGTTATATTGCCCAAGCTATTGTAATCCATTACTTTATAAATAATTATCTATATTACTAACGGTGTCGAAATGCATGCTTCAATAATATATACCTGACACAGCATGCCTGGTGCAAGTTGCTTGGAACCATATCTGCGACCAACGCCTCTCGAGTGGTAGGGACAGATCTGTTTTCATCTGTGAGTGTGGGCAATGCTCAGCCCCTAGCAAACTCTGTACATAACTGTAATAATATATGAGACTTTTTTTTATAAACGGAAATGGCGTCACCCAACAAATCTCAATAATCAAATGCCAACTCACAAAACACCAGAGAGAGGGTCCCTCAATATCTGTGAGGTCCCTCCTAACACCGTCTGGGAGGGAACTACCACACCCCGTGAGGTCCCTCCTGACACCATATGTGAGGGAACTACTACACCCCGTGAGGTCCCTCCTAACACCATCTGTAAGGGAACTACTACACCACGTGAGGTCCCTCCTAACACCATCTGTGAGGGAACTATTACACCACGTGAGGTCCCTCCTAACACCATGTGAGGGAACTACTACACCACGTGAGGTCCCTCCTAACACCATCTGTGAGGGAACTACTTCACCACGTGAGGTCCCTCCTAACACCATCTGTGAGGGAACTACTACACCCCGTGAGGTCCCTCCTAACACCGTCTGGGAGGGAACTACTACACCCCGTGAGGTCCCTCCTAACACCATCTGTGAGGGAGTTACTACACTACGTGTTTGCTGTTCAACACCTACATTAATCTGTATGTTCACTGTATGTTCCTTTTCCTTTCTCTAATGAAGGCTTTTGTTAAACCACAAATGTATGTAATAAGTCATTATGTCCAATGAATATTTTCAGCCTTCGGGCTGCAGAACTTTTTCAATAAACCGTTAATTATTATTATTATTATTTTTATACTCAACTAAAGACAGGTATGCCTAGACTAACTAAGGTGTATCAGCCGGTGACCGACGTCACCTCTCTACCGTCAAATACTGACGTATCATATCCTGATTGGCCAAAACGAAAACTTTATCTAAATTACCCTACTGACTTTAGTTCCACTTATCTAACCTTCAGTATATACAAACATAATACAATCAAATATATTGCAAAAATACACAATGTAATAAAACAAATTTAATCATAAATGATGGCTCCGTCAGTGTGGGCGAGTAATGAGCGAACTGCTCCAGCCAACCACACACAACCCGAACCAACGTATTTCATACCCAAAACAGAAACTTATGGTGGACACTCGTAACAACCAACAACAAGTGTACCCGATAATGTACACATTAATTGCTGACTGTACAAAGAGGGAATTCATTCGTTCAGTCGTGGCGGGAATCGATCCGGTCGACATATGCCCCAGAAGCGAACGCTCAACCTTCTGCGCTATAGAGCCGATTTGAGACTTCAGGTAAACAATTAATATGCCTCTCCTTTAGGAATGAAAGTACTGGACGTATTTTCTAAGTCTCATAAGCCTACAGATATAAAAAAATAAAAATAAAACATTATCGTGCACAGTAACACAATGGCCATACAGTCTACGTCATGTGGGAACATCTCTCTACTTTACGTTATCCTCAAGTATCACTCTTACTTATGCTGGTGGGACCCTGCACGAGTTGTGAAGTTTGTCACGACCTCGCCGCCGAAACTACTATTGTCCTCGGGTGAGGATATAGGTTCAATTAACCCCATTTCTAAGAGGCCCCAGTTTTAAGAGGTCCCAGTCCTTACCTAAGAGGCCCCAGCCATTAGAAGTCCCAGTCCTATGAAGTTCCAGGTCCTAATAGGTCTCCAGTCTTAATAAGCCCCAGTCCTAAAAGGACACAGTCTTACGATGTACCCAGAGCAAAGCGGTCCCAATTTCTAAGAGGTTCCCAGTCCTAAGAGGTCCCAGTACTCCTAATAGTTCCCCAGTCCTAATAAACAAGTCATAATAGGTGGCATATCTATTAGGTCCTAGTTTTCATAGGTCCTAATACTATTGGTGCCCAATCCAAATAGGTCCCAGTCACGAAACTTTATAGTCTCCATCCTTAATAGACCTGATAGGTCAGTCTAAATAGGCCCCAGTCGTATTTGAACATAACCAATGGGACTGGGGCTCAGAGAAACTGGGCGTCAAGCTTAGTGATTTATTTCGATAAAGCCAGTTGAATTTAGGCTGGGACGTATCAGCACAATCCCGGGGTGAAATTCCAACTCATATCGCCCACATCTGCAATACGACAGGCACCTGCGATCCTTAAGCGGGTTTCAGCTCGCTGACAGAAACACTTCCTCTGAGGCTCCGGATATACCCTGTCAGTTTTTTGTGCCAAGCTTTTTCGAGTATTCATGACTATGCATGACTCACGCCATGTTGGCTGCTGGGAGACACTTTACTGAATGGAGATACGTAAATGGAGTTTTCAGGTCACATCGTGAAATGTGTGATAGTTCACCGAGGAACACATCTTCCTGACGACCACATTCTGGTGGCGTGCAAACATACTACCTTACCCTGATGTAAAGAACTCGATGTTTTAATAAAAGGAGGTTATGTCAAGGCGTAACATTTTAAGCTTTTTCGGAAGTGATATAAACTGTGTTGGTAGATACAAAAGATAACTTAATAAAAAATGATGGTCAAGAAAAGACCATTTATTCATCATAGATATATGTTAAAAAGTGACCTTGATTTAATTTTGAGAAAAGAAACCCGCAGGAATGCAACACACACCAAAGGTCTGCTGTATGGAGACTTTCATCAACCTTCAGAGGGGGATTAGAGGCTTATAAAACGTGTTACTATAGGATCATGGCATGGAAAATTTATACACTTGGAAAAAACAACAGATGAAAATAATCATCGTATCTCTAGACCAACGAGAGAAATGATGAAGGTAAATAGAAGAAAAACCAGTAAAATAATTTCGCCATAATTGCGGTTAAGGGAAAAGAATAGTTGCTATATTATTGTGCATAACTAAGGGGGGCGGGGGGGCAGGTGAATGGGTTGGGACGACTGACAGAGATAACTTGAAAATTTGAAGTGGAGGGCTGTGGTCGCCAGCCCTCAGACATACGGTTAGTACTTTGTTTTATATACGTCAACGGTATCTAACAATAGAAATTGTAACTCTCAATGATAGAGAGAGAGAGAGAGAGAGAGAGAGAGAGAGAGAGAGAGAGAGAGAGAGAGAGAGAGAGAGAGAGAGAGAGAGAGAGAGAGAGAGAGAGAGAGAGAGAGAGAGAGAGAGAGAGCAAGTAATTTTTAGGCATGGTGCAGGCCGGGAGGGAGGTGGTGGAGGTAGGTGTGGTGGAGGCCCGGGAGGGAGGGATGGTGCAGGCCGGGGGGAGGTGTGGTGGAGGTCAGGAGGAGTGGTGGAGGCCCAGGGGGAGGGAGGTGTGGTGGAGGTCGGGAGGAGGGGTGGAGGTGGTGGAGGCCGGGAGGGAGGTATGGTGCAGGCCGGGAGGGAGCTGTGGTGGAGGCCGGGAGGGAGGTGGTGGAGGAGGGAGGAGGTGGTGGAGGCCGGGAGGGAGGTATGGTGGAGGCCGAGAGAGGTGTGGTGGAGGCCGGGAGGGAGGTATGGTGGAGGCCGGGAGGAGGTATGGTGGAGGCCGGGAGGGGGTGGTGGAGGCCGGGAGGGAGGGGGGAGGCCAGGAGGGAGGATGGTGGAGGCCGGGAGGGATGGTGGAGGCCGGGAGGAGGTATGGTGGAGGCCGGGAGGGGGAGGTGGAGGCCGGGAGAGGTGTGGTGGAGGCCGAGGAGGTGTGGTGGAGGCCGGGAGGGATGGTGGAGGCCGGGAGGAGGTATGGTGGAGGCCGGGAGGGAGGTATGGTGGAGGCCGGGGAGAGGTATGGTGGAGGCCGGGAGGGAGGGGAGGCCGGGAGGATGGTGGAGGCCGGAGAGAGGTGTGGTGGAGGCCGGGAGGGAAGTATGGTGGAGGCGGGAGGTGGGGGATGGTGGAGGTGAGAGGTGTGGTGGAGGGGAGGAGGTGGAGGCCGGGGGGAGGTATGGTGGAGGCCGGGAGGGAGCTGTGGTGGAGGCAGGGGAGGGGAGGGTGTGGTGGAGGCCGAGAGAGAGGTATGGTGGAAACAGGGAGGGAGGTGGTGGAGGGAGGGAGGTGTGGGAGGCGGGAGGGAGGTGTGGTGGAGGCCGGGAGGGGAGGTGTGGTGGAGGCCGAGAGGGAGGTGGGTGGAGACAGGGAGGGAGGTATGGTGGAGTCCGGGAGGGAGGTGTGGTGGAGGCCGGGAGGGAGGTGTGGTGAGGGGAGGGAGGTATGGTGGAGGCCGGGAGGGTGGTGTGGTGGAGGCCGGGAGGGAGGTGTGGTGGAGGCCGGGAGGGAGGTGTGGTGGAGGTCGGGAGGGGGTGTGGTTGAGGCCGGGAGGGTGTGGTGGAGATGGGAGGGCGGTGTGGTGATCACGCCGGGAGGGAGGTGTGGTTGATGCCGGGAGGGAGGTATGGTGGACGCCGGGGAGGGGTGTGGTGGAGGCCGGGAGGGAAATATGATGGAGGCCGGGAGGGTAGGTATGGTGGAGGCCGGGAGCGAGGTATGGTGGAGGCCGGGAGGGAGGTGTGGTGAAGACTGTGACAGGGACACACACACCAACACGCACCCATGGTCAGTCAGCCTGGCGTTAACACTGTGCAGTATATGGTTAATACAGTACTGTTTAATTATAGTGTACAATACAGTATATGTATACTGTACGTATAATATATGGTCAGTTGTTCTTCCCGAGGTGCCTAAACATCAGTTGCTTTCTCCAGGGATGTCTGGGGCGTGTAGAAGTCAGTGCTTATATATATATATATATATATATATATATATATATATATATATATATATATATATATATATATATATATATATATATATATATATATATATATATATATATATTAACTAACGACCTTCTCCAGCCAGGAATCGAACCCTGATCTACTGATTGGTCGGTAAGGTTCCCAGTCCCACCCAGTGGGTCGAGGGTTCAATTCCTGGCTGAGAGGTCGTTATTATATGTTCAAAGTCCGCGTAGTTGTATGAACTAAAAATGAAGTGTGTGTGTGTATATATATATATATATATATATATATATATATATATATATATATATATATATATATATATATATATATATATATATATATATATATATATAATCAGTCCATATAGGACGCGGACTTCCATATACAAACAATACCTCACTAGTCGGGAATCGAACCCTGGACCTCTGATTGTGAACAGAGATCGCTACCACCGCGCCACAAGGACAACAAAAGCAATCCTAGTCTTTGTTTTGCCCATGCCCGTCAACTACTCCAACCATATATAGATGGCACGGGCAATCCCCAATGGAGGTTCATGTTGCTTAACAAAGACGAATGAACAGGTTTTGTGTGAAGTAGAACAAAACCTAGGATTGCTTTTGTTGTCCTTGTGGCACGGTGGTAGCTGTAACGAATGCTTCTTAGTTATGTAGCACCATGTATATATATATATATATATATATATATATATATATATATATATATATATATATATATATATATATATATATAATATGAAGGAAAGAAGAAAACACGGTTTTCTTCTTTCCTTGTGGTATCAGCATATACCTAGATCACCGCACCTACAGTGATTTATTGATATATATATATATATATATATATATATATATATATATATATATATATATATATATATATATATATATATTTATTTATTTATCTATAAATATATATATATATATATATATATATATATATATATATATATATATATTTTTTTTTTTTTTTTTTTTTTTACGAACCACGCCATCAATTGTCATGATCTACCTACCCAGCACCACGAGCAACGCCATCTAGGGACGAAACCCGAGTATGACTAGTCTTAGTTACCACTCCGGGGTTTCTCTTCTCCATATCCTGGTTGTTGCTCACCTCCTCCAAGTTTTCTTCGTCAGCTCCAGTTCGATGAGAGTTCAGTTCACTCTGGGAAGTGACCACAGGATCACCTATCCTGGAAACCTACAGCACAGTGACTACCTACCGTCTTCTACAATACTCAGCCTTACTCGTCAGCCATCTCAGCTCTGCACTTAAGTATTTGTAATCTTATATTGCCTCCCACCTCCACCTTGCTTCACTATTGTTTTATGTTGTATAAATATGTATATACTGTTAATGTTTAGGTTAAGTATGGTTAAGGGTAATTTATAGAAAGCTGAATATTTTGTTAAGGAATTTATTGTACTTTATTATACACAACAAAAACTCGCATCCTTTGTCTACCCTTTTATAGTCCGATTGTCTTTGTTTTTTTATTGTTGTTGCCTGTTGGGATCTGGGTAGACTTTTAACTATATTCTAAATCCCCAACTCGTAACTATATATATATATATATATATATATATATATATATATATATATATATATATATATATATATATATATATATATATATATATATATATATATATATATATATATATATATATATATATATAGGTAATTTCCTTACATGTTCAGAGGTGTTTACCCTGCTTGTTCAGTAAGTAAGGCTTTATTTTATATTAGTTTGTTCTTGTATGTAATTACTGTTTAATCGTATTAAATATTATTGTATATTATGTTTGTGTTAAATAAAATAGCTTAATGTTGTGTATTACTGAGATAAAATAGTATTGAAATTGAAGACATGGTATGAACACTGTATTGAGCATTGGTCACCAACTCAGCCGGTGGAGAGTGGAGACCGAGGCATAAGCAGACATGCCTGGCTGGTGTGAGGTTGTAGTTCACTTGGTCTGGACTCAGGATATTAATTGGTGCACAGAAGGAGGATCCTGACTTACTTTCTTTGTATACCAGAGCTGTTGCAGAGTCGGAGAGTAATGTTAGCCCTGTGTGCTATTATATCAAGTCCAGCATACTCATGTGTAAGTTTCGACCACCGGAAGGTCCAGCTAGTGATACTTGGAGAGAAGTTCATCAGATCATGGTGCTATCCTGCTACAGAGGTAATGTTTCAAGTTTGACTCATGACTTTGTAGGAGGACACCTTGGAGTTAAAAAGACTTGTGACAAGATCCTTAGATACTTTTATTGGCCAGGAGTAACATGTGATGTAGCACAATATTGTCGACATTGTCACATAGGAACATAAGAATGAAGGAAACTGCAACGGGCCTATTGGCCCATACTGGTTCAGTCCAATTTACAGCCAGCCCCTATTACTTATGTATCAATCGAACCTAAGTTTGAAGCTATCCAGCGTATTCGAGTTAATGATGATATTTGGTAACTTGTTCCAGTCGTCCACTAATTTATTTCCAAACCAATGTTTACCTATTTCGCACCTAAATCAAAATTTGTCTAATATAAAACCATTGTTACGAGTTCGCTCCTGTTTGGAAAATTTGAGTACCTTTGTAATGTCCCCTTTGTGTAGCCCTGAATTCAATATATATACCTCGATCATGTCGCCCCTCACTCTACGTCACTCGAGGGAGTGTAAATTAAGATGCTTTAACCTGTCTCTGTACTCAAGGTTCCTAATGCCCGGGATTAGTCTTGTCATTCTCATCTGAATTCTTTCCAAGAATTCTATATCCATTCTGTAATACGGTGACCAGAACTGAACTGCTTAATCCAGGTGTGGTCTCATAAGCGCAAGATACAATTTTAGGATGACCTCGCTAGTCTTGTAACTAACACTCCTTTGTATGAACCCAAGTACTTTATTAGCCTCGTTACGAGCAAAAACACATTGTTTACTTGGCTTAAGACTCCTACATATCATTACTCCAAAATCTCTCTCGCAGTCGGATTTCTCTATAGCATCGTTGTTCATCTGGTATCTGGTTTCCCTGTTTACATCTCCTATACTGAGTACTTTACATTTGTCCACATTGAAATTCATCTGGTATTTTTCAGACCATTCGAAAAAAAATTCAGATCTTCCTGTAGTTTTGCAGAGTCCTTGTCAGATTTAATTAGACGTCCTATTTTAGTGTCATCAGCAAATTTACTTATGTTGCTTTCTACGCCGATATCTCTGTCGTTTATGTATATAATAAATATAATGGTCCAAGTACTGAGCCTTGCAGAACTCCACTAGTGACGTTGCTCCAATAGGATTTAGTGCCGTTAATGTTCTCTCCCTGTTTTCTGTCCTGTAACCACGCCCTAGTCCATTTTAGAATATCACCTTTAATGCCATGAGCCTCCACTTTTGTTATTAGTCTTTTGTGGGGGACTCTGTCGAAGGCTTTGCTAAAGTCGAGATATACCATATCATAATTGTGCCCCTCGTCCACTGATTCGAAAACTAATGAAAAGAATGTTAATAGATTAGTTAGACATGAACGCCCGCTTGTGAAGCCATGTTGGGAATCATTGATCAACTTGTGCTTCTCCAGGTGATTTCGAATAGAGTTTGAAATGATTGCTTCCAGTAATTTGCCTATAATTGATGTTGGACTGATTCGACAGTAGTTAGAGGATAGTGATCTATCTCCCTTCTTGAAAATCCGTAATACATTCTCTATTCTCTAGGATTCTGGTACTACACCTGCTTTTAAGGACATGTTAAACAACTTTGCTAAGGGCATACTAAGCTCTTCCTTACATTCCTTTAATACTCTGGCAAATATCTCATCGGGACCTGGTGACGTCTTAGGCTTTAGTTTGTCTATTTGCCTACTAACATCGTTACTAGCCACTACTACCTCGCTTAATTTATTTTCTTCATTATCTCTGTATAGAGTCGGAGTTTCGGGTATCATGTTTATATTTTCGGTGGTGAAAACTGTTGAAAAATATTTATTCAGATTGTTGCTCATTTCTCCGTCGTTATCAGTTAGCTCGCCGGTATCAGACTGTATTGGTCCAATCTTTTCTCGTGTTTTACTTTGATACATTTGATAGAATCCCTTGGGGTTTGACTTTGCCTCCCTTGCTATCTTCAGGTCATTATTCCACTTGGCTTTCCTTATCTCTGTCTTAACCCTACCGGCCAATGCCTTATAGTATTCTTGGAGGTAAACTTCACCACGATTTATTCTCCTACCTATAGCCTTCTTTTGTCCAATAATGTTCCTTTAATAATTATTTATCCATTTAGGTTTATTGTTATTTGATCAGAGGTTTTTGTATGGTATGTTCTGCCTTTGTGCATTAAGTAACTCGTTATTTAAATTGTCGTAGAACTCGTCAACCACAGATCTCGTTATCAGGTCAATCTCAACCGTCAGGTCTCCAAGTAGGGTGAGGTCGCCCTCTGTGGGTACATTGAGTGAGGTCACCTCATGTGAGGTCATGTAGTTCACCCCCAAGTGTGATACCCCCTTTCTCAACTGCCTCTTCAAACTATCAAAGTTTTCCCTTCTGAAATCTGGGACTTTAGTGGAATTTTCCTTACGGCTGTCCTGAAATTCTAACTGGAATCTAATTTCTTTGTGATCTCTGTTTGTAAGTTCGTTCCCTTCCTCGACATTACTAATGAGGTTTTCTCTGTTTGACAGAACTAAATCGAGTATATTATTACCCCGGATGGGTTTGGTTATATGTTGACTTAGGAAACAATCCTGGATCGTTTCAAGAAAATCCTCTGATTCTGAGTTACCGGTAAGGTAGTAGGCAGCTACCAAACAGGGAGGTACTACCGCCTGGGAAGATATTGGAAGCATAATGTGTTGTCTAATGGTTGACCCTGCTGCTATATGGCATTGCAAAAATTGTGACCAAGTCCCAGGTTGTTGATTTGACTTTCTGCCTCATTTACACACAATTGCGGGGTCTCAATTGTTTCTCTTGCTTTTGACAACACAACATACATATATCGTTTCTTTTTTTTAATTTCCTTATGGTTCCTTATTATTATTATTATAATTATTATTATTGCAGTGTTTTCATTATTATTATTGTTATCATTATTATTTTATTTTTATTTTTGTATTTTTTATTAAAAATTTTACTTATCTGAATTATTACTATTATTATTATTATTATTATTATTATTATTATTATTATTATTGTTGTTGTTATTATTACGTTTTCGCCCCCCGGGTCCTGATGTGGGTCGGTGACCTGGTCCGGGTGGGCTAATACCAGTAAAAAAAAAAAAAATAAATGTCAGTGCAATCTATTTGGATAAAGTTAAAGTCGCCTACTATACAGACTTTGCTATGTATGGAAGCCCTGTGCATTTTGTCCCAAATAAGTCGCTCATTAACTCTATCAAGATTAGGAGGTCTATATATTACTCTTGGGATAAATTTTTTCCTACCATCGATTAATTCTATCCAAATTGTTTCTATATTCCGCTCAGTTTTGATTGCCTTATTTATTTCACACTTCAGATTATCCCTGACATAGATTGCTACTCCGCCTCCTTTCCTAATCTGCCTATCGGTATGGAATAATTTATAACCTGCAATTTGGTATGCGACAGGGAACTCACGTGAGTCTAGGTTTATCCATGTTTCGGTGAATGCTATTATATCGATTTTTTCGGTACATACCAAGGCCCTATTATCATCCATTTTGTTTCTCATACTTCTACTGTTTGCATAGTATTTCTTTAGGCTAGTAGTGTTCTGAGTCTCTCTTTGTTGCATTTAGGTTTTAACCCCTTGCCTAATTTAGTTTTGTCATAATTCCTAGCACTATTTCCCTGTAACCTTTCACTTTGTTTACCCGCTCCCACAGCAGGCTCCTCCACCCCCTTGCTCATATGCCCCCCTAGGAGTTTAAAGACTTCCACATCTTTTGAACTGCCCTCTCGAGAGACCCAGCCAGGGTTGCCACCCCATCCCTAGCATAAAGGTCCCTTCTGCCGTAGAAGTTGTCCCAGTTGTCATTGAATGGGACTGATATTGACTTGCAATATCTGTCAAGACGGCCGTTGACACCAACTGCCCTTGACAACCATTCATTGCCAACTCTCCCTCTAGGCAGGACACCACATATGATAGGGATCCCTCCCTTAGACCTAACACGTTCTATAGCTGTCTTGACCTTATCAAGAAGCTCCTCACTCCTACACCGGCCAATATCATTGCCTCCTTCACTAAGGCAGATACTTGGTTTGTTCCCATTACCAGACAAGATATTATCCATCCTGTCAACTATATCCTCCACCCCAGCTCCTGGCAAACACACCCTCATCCCATTTTTATCTTTACCGCAGCAAGCTCTGTCCATGTACCGTACCTGGGAGTCGCCAACAATCAGGATTTTCTTACCTTCCTTGTGAGCCTTGTCCCTGACTATAGTAACGTCCAATTCATCTATCAAGGAACTGAAAGAGTTGGTACACTTAGCTGTTGTTGTCGTTGTTGGCGTATCCTTGGAGTGTTTTTTCACCACCAGTTTAGTCAAATGTCAAATGGCAGGTAAGCCAAATCAAATAACCAAACCTGCAGCACTAAAGCCAATTCCTGTGGTGGGTGAACCTTTCTCCAAGACTGTGTTGGTCTCCTCCCTAAGACAAAAGATGGTAATTAGTTCCTCTTGACTATTATGTGTGTGACTACTAGGTATCCAGGGGCAATTCCCTTGCGTCGTATTACTTCCAAGTCAATAATACCAGCATTGACTGGGGTTTTTTTATCCAGTTTGGTTTTCTCAGTGTTGTCCAGTCTGATCAAGGAACAAATTTTACTTCTGGGATATTTCAACAAGTAATGACCACTTTAGGTGTCACTTAATATTTGGCATCTGCATATCATCCTGAAAGCCAAGATGCTCTCGAGGGGGCTAAGTTGTTAAGTTGTGGCATGAGGACCTAAAAGCTTTCCTAATACCTGACCATTGTGGACCTGGTCTCACCCTCCTCTGTATATATACACCTTGATTTGTATTACTCTCTCTAGTCTGTACTCACCCCTGAAGATGTGAATTACACGAAAGCGCTTGGGAACTTCGTGTTTTCTTCTTTCCTTGTGGTTATCAGCATATATATATATATATATATATATATATATATATATATATATATATATATATATATATATATATATATATATATATATATATATATATATATATATATATATAAAGCCCTCATATTGTTAATATGGTGAATGCATGGCCCAATGTGTTAGGGACCACCTGGTACACACTGTGCAGGGTGTGGTGAGGTATTTCATCAACTTCCAGAAGTCATGAGTGCGGTCATGACCGATCCAGGGGTGTAGGTGTGGCATGATCTAGTTGCTCCTCATGCTTTGGTTGCCAGGTAGCAATTTTGTGCCAACCTATTTGTTGTTGGTTTTGTACTCAATGTTAAAACATTTATTTTAGCCTATATTATCTCCTCACTGTGCTCGCATAAAGAGTCCTACCTTCTTCCATTGTCCTAGCATTGTGTAGTTATATAATCTTGTATATTAACTGATATTCATGTGGCACATGCTGATGGGTGGAGCTTACTGACCAACTAGGTCGCTACTCCTGCCAATACCCAGGAGTTCCATCTTCTCTGTATTATTCCAGCTTTTCCTGAGGAGAGATGTCTGTCTGTCTGCCTCTCTCCTCTGTCTGAGCCACGTGTCTTAAGGTTTGTTCTTTTCTGTCCTCGGGAATGTTTGATGGTAGACAGTGTTGCTTATGCTGAACTCCCAGTTAGGTCAGAAGTGCATTTATTGTTCCTCTTATTTGTAAATTTATGTAAATAAGGGAGATTACCTCGGTGTTTCTGTTGCTTCTTTTCGCTCAGAATTTTGTGGTTTAGCCATGACTGAGTATTTGGGAACACCTAGAGAGTAACTCATGAAGTCAACCTTACTTAAAGCTGTCCAGCTCTGTGTCTTTTTGGCTTAAGCTTGGGATAGACACTGGGGTTGTGATAAGTGTAATGGTCAGAGTGCTCGCCTGAGTGTTCCCAGGTTCCAATGAAAAAGTGGTGATGAATCCTATTGTTGTTTATTGTAGCCGATAGTTTACAGAGACTTCTTCCATCATCAGGCAATCTAAAACAAATGAAACTGAGAGTATAACACGTACAAACAATATAGATATTTAAAATTATAAACAAATGGAGAATGGGCATGAAGCAACGTCACCAGAATCAATTGTACAAAAAAGATCACAAACAAATAAACACCCAATTGGATTTATTACATTAGGCTGTCTTCTAGAACCACATTATTCAGTAATCAGAGACCAGAACCACACATCGGATCACCCTATAAATAAGACAGACATCACCAGCCTCACCACTTGCCCTGATGGCATGACACAGGTCACAGCAGAGTCCCTCCACACCCACCCAGTACAGCCAGTACTGGGCACTCACGACTTCTCCACTTCATTATTATTTCTTTTTAATGGGTATGCAAAGTTTTTCTTGGTTAGGTCAGGTTGGGTTGGATCGGGTCGCGTCGGGTCGGGTCGCGTCAGGCGAGTTTGGGTTGGGTTGGGGGTCAGGTTAGCTGAGGTTAGCTTAGCTTAATTTAAGTTTTATTGTTTATATTTTTAGTTTTTACCAGCTACTTTGCATTTAATATTTCTGGAGGTTATATCCTCTTAATTATCAATTACTGGACATTGTTGCCACTACCACTTAATCACCAACTATATAAGTTATTGTTGGGAAATAATTTCAAGATTCACAGGTCACTTGGTATTCTTTTTCACAAGTGGTGTAGTCTTAAAGTTATATCAAGATTTTTTAAATATGTTACACTTTTTATATTTATTAACAAAATAAAACTAACATTTATACCAAGGAAATTGCTAGATATGGTGAAAGGTTTCACTATGAAATTCATTTAAGATTTCCTGCTAGGACAATCCACATAGAAACTCTAAGGGCAAATTTGCCAGTCAGCGAGTTCGCAACCAATGTTGGTTGGAACTCAGGGTGGTGCGACACACCCCGCTATGCTGACTGCTCACACAGAGTTGAACATACGGGATACATCTCTGAGGCATTCCGCCCACCTCCAAGTACTGTTGACTTGGTACTAACAGTCACCAAAAGGCTGGCATCTAGCCTGGCCAAGGCTGGCCATGGCCCACACTCGCTCCAAGGGGTTATCAGTGGCAGTACTGGAAATCTGTTTTGCACTTTGCTACCGCTGAAACCAATTACAGGCTAACGACCTCCATCACAACCAGCATGACAGCCAACACCTCTTTGCCAACAACAACAACGCCCACAAGGTTAGGTTAGGTTATGTATTCAAAACCACCAACACCTGCTGACAAAATGCCAGTATAGGACATGTGTACAGACTGGGGAGGTATATCCTCCAGGAACATGGATTGAGTGGTCCAAGTATCTCTGAAAATGGTGACAGAGACTAACTCAGACATGAAGGTGGGAGCTGGCACAAGACACCTCTGGTTCACATTTACTAGCACATGTGGCATCAGAACCCTTTAGTGGCTCTTATGTGAACCAATCATATAAAAGCTGTAAATATCGGGATGGTGGTTCCTTAAAGACAAGTTTATGATGACCAAGCCCAACTTTTGTTGTAGATAATATCTTCACTGATATTTATATGTTCCCCAAATGAGAACGTTGGCATCCTCCCTAGCGTATTATGGGTAATAATAAGGTTTTAGTAGTCTTGATTTTAATATTTATTTGTTTAACAAAATACAATATTTATGACTGAAAATTACCGATAAATATATAAGTTATGTCTATACTTTGATTAATTAAACAAAACAATTTGTAGTTCCTATAGTAAATAAATTGTTCATTTTTATAAGTATATAAAACATAAACAGTTACCATTCAACTGTTTATCTAAATAACTGAAATGTTATTGACAACACCTGAAACAGTGCCAAATTATTTACGTTTATTCACTGAATAGAAAAAACTGTTTTATACTGATGTTAACCAATTTGTCACCTTTACAAGTATGCAGTCCATATAGTTGGCTTTTCTTTTCCTGTGGAACACATCATTGCACTGTTTCCTTTATGTAGCTTTTTCCTTACATCTGCCGTGTAAGGAAGGCTCTGGGAAGTGATATATTTTATTATATTTATCAGCCGTGCAGATGGGCCTCCTTGTCGACGTCTTTCCTGTTGAATCTTTACCACAGTTCGAGCTACTTCTCATCTGAACTGCAGATCGGTAATATCTGAAGTAGGGTAACATGTTGGTAAAATATGAATGCAACATCGACACACAAGTTCAAGACATTGGCAGATATATTCCATCACCACTTTCTTTAGCATAGTCTTGGTCTGTATGAAGGCAGAATCCTGCCACATGCATCAACAATACACCTTCCTTTGTTATACATGAGTAACATATGTCATCATCCTGACCCAAAACACACTCCTCAGCAAAGCCTGGAAGGACATAAACACAATCAGAGGTAAACAAATGTAGGTACGTCATCCATCCAAACCCGGTGCAAAAAAAAAAAAAAAAATCGAATGAGCAAATAAAAATGCGGGCTCATGTTTCTAGCTATGACATGTTACCAACTACGACTCGAGAACTCCTTCATGCGAAGTCTGTTGAGAGAGGTGATCTCATTAACTTTATGCTGGCCAATCAGCACGATGAATGTGATGTTCCATAGACTGAGTGGGAGCTTGACGCCTCCCTCGTCAGAGGTAGGTCTGCTGCCCCTGGTGAGGACGGAGTCACCAACAATATCGTGAGACTGCTAAGGCCTATGCCGGGCAATCCATTATTGACATTGTGCAATATGAGTCACATAACACTACATTCCACATACAACACTGTACATGACAACACTACACTTCACATACACCAATACAAATCACACAACACTTCTCACCAATGGCAGTGAACATCAAACACTACACATCGTACAGCACTACACATTTTACACATATATAACAGTATACATCACAATATACAACATTACACATATGAGGTTGATGAAAGAGTGTAAGGTATACTGTACAGTGTAAAGGTGTTAAGTAATACTGACCACCCGTGTAAGGGCGTGTGAGTACAGTACAGTGAGTTAAACATGGACACTCGCATATTTAAAGAGCAGGTCTACTGTATGTTATGACACAAACCGCTCATGTATCCCAGGACACAAAGATTCATACAGCCGCAGAATCAATTACGTACTTACACAGGGTACATTGCATACAAAAAGACGGAGTTTGAATCTGCCATTAATAATATGTAGTTAAATAACGATAACTTCTATGTTTCTTGTTTTGTTAAGTGTTTTGACTGGCTACAGGCGATCATGTATATTATCATAAAACATATTGAAAAATAATTAAATAAAATCTAACCTAACCTAATTTAACCTAACCTAACCTAACCTAACCTAACCAAACATAACCTAACCTAACCTACTTTAGGCACAATTTTACCTAATTATGAAAGTAAATTATATTTTATATTAATCAATTTTCATTATGATATAACACTAACAACCAAACGTTATGCCTATTTAACAAGAACCTCAGCTGCTTAATCGCCAATATCGCTAATTATCTCTATTTAGTGCAACTCGTGTGTATATTTACCACCTTACATCAGGTAAGTGTCACATTAACTTGTCAGAGTTGTGTTCCCTGAGAGGGTGAACATTTAATACTTTTTAGACATTCTTAGTAAACTTTAGGTCGTGAAGTTATGTGCAGTATCTGTGTGCGTGCCTGAACTCGTGTGTTCCAGGAATATGTTGAGGTCACATCTTGAATATATTGCAAATGAAAGTCGTGAACTAGCGCCGTGGACAGTATGAGCTGGACCACAGGGCAGGATGGCTGGTGATGGACTGCTGTTAGTTGCCCCCATTGGAGCTCTCAGTCTGTGGGTTTCAACTGAGTTACAAAGGATGTTATGCAGATTTGCAATTTCACGTGTATAACAACAGGCATCTCTCTCCTGGTGATGCCTGTAAGGGACTCTTGACATCTGCATAACAGAGGATGAATATGTCGAACAGCCATGACACAGATCACAGTGGCGCTCACCCATCACTGATTATTATCAGGAAAAACAAGAACCATATTCTGGTGTAGTGTAGCTGCTCATTATATATTACTGTATATCTGTTCATATATATATATATATATAATATAATATCGTTTTGTGAAAAAATTCGAGTTTTGTTAAATTTACGACAACCTCTTTGATATTTATTTGTAATGCATGAAGAGACATTCTTGGTGTATTATCAATTGTTACTCAGTTCAATATTGACAGCATTGTTAGGCAAAGACTTAGAAATATTATAACACTGAAAAGGATTAAAATAATGAGAAATAAAGATATAAGGATCTCACTGTCAGGAGGGCTTACAAGATGGGATGTGGTTAAGGAAGAAAGGGAGAAGGAGACGCGAGGACGCATTACAAAAAGGTGCCAAACGTTTGTGTAATACATGTCATCAATCATTTGAGCAATTGATGAGCAGAATACGTACTACTGACAGGTATCACAAAATACCATGTATTATGTACAGTACGTCAAAGATGTCAAAAGGTTTACCCCCAAACGATTAATTTCATGTTGGAAGTTTTTAAATTATATATTTGTGAAGAATAGGATATGAGTGATAAATACTCAGACCTTCATTTTTGTGATGTCTCTTTGATCTGTTTCAACCTCGTTAGTTACAGACAGACAGGCATAAAAAAGTAACAGTGAAAGTGATCTTGACCAACAGAATTATTCAACAGGTTAAAAAAATCCAACCATATAAAGAGGAATGAGAAAGTTAAAGATAACCTTATGGCAGATGCAGCCGGACAAAGGCGTACTGGGAAATTGTGGATAGAAAATATAAGCTTGAGCGAGTGCTATTGAAATTCATTCGAGCAGAACACAAAGGAGATTGAAATCTGTATCTTCACGCCACCAGTAAAATGATCCTATTCTTTCATGCTGCAGTTCAACTTGCTTATGCAAAATCTAGGCGTCTCTACAGTTCCTTGATAAAATGAGAAAGTTACCCGAGCTTAAGGGCGAGGATGCGTTCTGGTTACAGAACGAGGTTACTTCACTATCAGAAGATGAGAAGTTCTGGAGCGGACATTTTACAGCCCAGAACACAAAGCAAGATGTAATGCAACTGATGAAGACGAGGCGAGGGTCTAGTTCGAGGTCTGGGAGTTTATAACAATTCTGACAGAATGGGTCTATGTCACACCTCGTTGTGTACAGTATCTACCTAAAACACACTCGGAGTGTTCTGCAGTTTCCACAGTCACACATCTGACCAGAATGTCGACTTGTGTGCCTCCAGCTCTGTGTGAGGTGCTAAAGACGGTAGGATTTTCGTTAATTGACTTCGTGTCCATTCTTCATTCTCATGCTAGGACCCTAGGCCCTTGTATCCATCTCGAATGAAGCTGTATTATATAATATAGTGAATGCAAACTAATCCTATGTGGTCGGGAAACAGCAGCAGAGACGATGGCAGGAAATTATTGTCTTAAAACTCAAGTGCAAACACAGGGATACCTCCATCTGCAGTGCGAAAACTTAAGTCTCAGTCCGCGGACAAGAAATGGAGGTCATCAACAGCTTCCTCTTCATGCGTGTGACGACAAACCCGAGATGCAAGAGTGTATGCACTTTGAGCTCAAGAGGCATCTTCCAACCCCATTTGATAAAGGGATCATGCACAAGAACACTAAAAGTGTCCACGCAAAACTCTTGACATTACAAAAGAATGTTCATCCAGAAATTCCCAGAGTTCCCAAATCATCCTTGACGGAGGTCATCTTTTGCAAAGCGTGTGTCGTCCAATGACGCTGCTTACGACCAGGTGTGTGATACATGTCCTCATGAATTATGGCCCTGAATCCATTATCATGTTCGATGAATATGATTGTACAATGTTCACTCAGGCATCCGAGTAGTAGCGCTTCCGGAGACCTCATCTCTGACTTTAGTATGACGACGATCTTATTTCCTCAAATGTAATGACAATTGCAGGAGATGATCAAACCAGACCTATTATGGTTATAGTCATTGTTGGTCAGGCTTACAATGCAGGCCACCGATGGTATGGACATCCATATGCTCTTGGGAGTTAACCCAATATCTATCTACAACATTCATAAAATCCAGCAGTCATTCAGTTCCACAGTCAAGACTCATCTTATGTTCATATACTATATGCTATTACTGGTTGTCACAGAGTTTCAGCCCTATATAAGATCAGGAAAATGCAGGATTAAAATTTTTGAGAGTGGAGTAGGACTGAAAGTTGCTGAATTCATTTTCATAACCGAACTTGACTCATGGTGACGCTGCCCACGTAGGTGAGCTAATTCTTCTGAAATTGTGTGTTCGGTCTGGGCCCCTCTAGCTAATCATCGTTACATGAAGCGAGTCAAATTACCCCGACCTTCAGCGGCTGCCAATAACCACTCCTACAGAGTGCAACAATGGTGGGGCAACGAATTGTCTCGCACAGAGTGAGGAAGGCTATTCAGAGATGGGATACTATTTCCGGTAGGCACTGACCGTCTAATAACTCTAATGGTACCAGAGAGAGTACTGGCCATGGTATTATGCGAGTACAAGAGAACATTAGGCAAACCTGCACCAACACTTGTCCCATTGATGGTTGTGAAGACGATTCTGTCTGATATAATGTTATTATTATAGTACACCTTCCAGTACTAGTATTATGGTACACCTTCCAGTAGTAGTAGTCTGGTACACCTTCCAGTAGTAGTATTATGGTACACCTTCCAGTAGTATTTTTATGGTACACCTTCCAGTAGTATTATTATGGTACACCTTCCAGTAGTATTATTATGATACACCTTCCAGTAGTATTATTATGGTACACCTTCCAGTAGTAGTATTATGGTACACCTTCCAGTGGTATTATTTGATACACCTTCCAGTGGTATTATTATGGCACACCTTCCAGTAGTAGTATTATGGCACACCTTCCAGTAGTAGTATTTTATGGTACACCTTCCAGTAGTAGTATTATGGTACACCTTCCAGTAGTAGTATTATGGTACACCTTCCAGTAGTAGTATGGCACACCTTCCAGTAGTAGTATTATGGTACACCTTCCAGTAGTATTATTATGGTACACCTTCCAGCAGCAGTATTATCGCACACACCTTTCCAGTAGTGGTATTATGGTACACCTTCCAGTAGTAGTATTATGCACACCTCCAGTAGTAGTATTATAGTACACCTTCCAGTACTAGTATTATGGTACACCTTCCAGTAGTAGTAGTCTGGTACACCTTCCAGTAGTAGTATTATGGTACACCTTCCAGTAGTATTTTTATGGTACACCTTCCAGTAGTATTATTATGGTACACCTTCCAGTAGTATTATTATGATACACCTTCCAGTAGTATTATTATGGTACACCTTCCAGTAGTAGTATTATGGTACACCTTCCAGTGGTATTATTTGATACACCTTCCAGTGGTATTATTATGGTACACCTTCCAGTAGTAGTATTATGGCACACCTTCCAGTAGTAGTATTATGGTACACCTTCCAGTAGTAGTATTATGGTACACCCAGTAGTAGTATTATGGGTACACCTTCCAGTAGTAGTATTATGGGTACACCTTCCAGTAGTAGTATTATGGTACACCTTCCAGCAGTATTATTATTATGGCACACCTTCCAGTAGCAGTATTATCGTACACCTTCCAGTAGTGGTATTATGGTACACCTTCCAGTAGTAGTATTATGGTACACCTTCCAGTAGTAGTATTATGGCACACCTTCCAGTAATAGTATTATGCTACACTCCTTCCAGTAGTAATATTATGGTACACCTTCCAGTAATAGTATTATGGCATACACCTTCCAGTAATAGTATTATGGTACACCTTCCAGTATAGTATTATGGCACACCTTCCAGTAGTAGTATATGGTACACCTTCCAGTAATAGTATTATGGTACACCTTCCAGTAGTAGTATTATGCTACACCTTCCAGTATAGTATTATGGTACACCTTCCAGTAGTAGTATTATGGTACACCTTCCAGTAGTAGTATTATGGTACACCTTCCAGTAATAGTATTATGCTACACCTTCCAGTAGTAGTATTATGGTACACCTTCCAGTAATAGTATTATGGTACACCTTCCAGTAGTAGTATTATGCTACACCTTCCAGTAGTAGTATTATGGTACACCTTCCAGTAATAGTATTATGCTACACCTTCCAGTAGTAGTATTATGGTACACCTTCCAGTAATAGTATTATGCTACACCTTCCAGTAGTAGTATTATGGTATACCTTCCAGTAATAGTATTATGGTACACCTTCCAGTGGCTGTTTTATACATGACAAAAACTGGGAAGTGATCTGAGATATTGTAATAAATAATTCCACTTGCAAGATTGTTAGGAGTGTTGTTAGTCCAGATATGATCTATCACAGTGACAGAGGTGGCAGTTACTGTAGTGGGTTTGGTTATAGTGTTGAAGAAGAGTTTAGAATGATAGGTAGCAATAAGGTCTATTACTGAGGTGTCGGTTTCTGATTTTAATAGATGAAGGTTGAAATCTCCTGTAATGTAGCAATGTTTCCTCTCTGACCTTATGATAGTGATAAGCTCCGGAAATTTATCAAGAAAATTCCTTACATTAATGTGGGGTCTTCTGTAGATTACTCCTACTAGGATATTTCGTGTGTCGTTACGTAATTCCGTGAAAACACTCTCCATGTACTCTTCCTGAACCTTTAAATCATCTCTTACAGAAGTGTTATACTTGATGTCAACATA
The DNA here is from genome assembly GCF_018991925.1 of Homarus americanus. Lineage (NCBI taxonomy): Eukaryota > Metazoa > Arthropoda > Malacostraca > Decapoda > Nephropidae > Homarus > Homarus americanus. Next base: position 114,965 of record NW_024756514.1, on the reverse strand, counting down.
TAAGGCGACACCACCACTGTGTCGTGACGTGTTGACGCAGTGTCTATTATAATTAGGAATGTTATAGAAATGGTCAATATTGTTAGTGCGTTTGGTCTCACAGAACCCAAGTGCATCAAATTTGTGGGCAATAGAAGATAAACACTGATCTAAAAAGGAATATAGATGAAGGGGAATACTGCTGATGTTATGGCTAATCAATGAGAAGGAACGGGGTAGTAGGAGACTAGAACTAAACTCGGGGGAGTCAGGAAAGTAATAGTTACAGTTTGGGTTGGTGTAACCCAGTGAGTTTTGTAGAAAGGCATCAGGATCGATATGAGGGAGTATTGTGTCGACACCATGGGTAAAGGGGGTGTAACAGATACGATCTAGCACATCTAAGGGAATGACACTAGGATCATCATTGTGGGAACATTGATACTGATTAAGGAACAGTAAAAACTCAGGGTCACTGAGGTGTGAAAAAGGAAGATCTAAGAAAATTATAATAGGGGGGGGTAACGTACCACAAAGTGTTACAACCAACAGAATTAGATGACTGGTACTGTTGAGGGTGATTCCCAGATAGAGTGGGAGGTGCGTGTCACTCGGTTTTGAGGGTTGCTGGTTTCCACCACAGAGGATGACGTACCACTGAGTTGGCTGGCAGGGGGGAACCTCAGGTGATAGCGACAGTGGCTGGTTCCCCCTCAGTGGGAAGGGGGTTCTCGAGGGGATTAGGGAGGTTGGTACAGCGGGTGGGTGATTGGGCGGGTGTCCACGTGCCCGATCCCTCACAACAAGGGTTTTATGACTGAACGTCACGTGTTTCCCTTGTTTCCTGGCTTCTTTAAACTGGTCCATTTGTTGTAGACGGGCTTTAGTAGTACCTGGGCAGAGATTTTCGTTGACGAAGATAGTGGTGCCTTTCAGTTTACTGCGTTGATAAAACACTTTGTCACGGTCAGAGAGGGATGAGAATTTTATGATGTCGCTGGGGCGGGAAGAGTTGGGTTTCCCGACGCGTTGAACACGGTCAAACTTTACTTCAGGAAGTTTAAAATTTTCATTCAGCAGGTGTGAAAGTTTGCGTTGAGATGACTCCCAGTTCTTGTGGATGTGTTCAGCGATACCGGCAATCCTGAGGTTGTTTCGCTGCCCTTTGTTCCTGTGCTACAAGGCCGGGAAACGATTAGAACCTTCGTACTTATGATTCTATTCGTATATCAGATTTATCTATAAACTATATGGACAAGTATTAAGATTAGCAAAAACTTCATGCAAAATACTTGAAATGTACAGAACGAGAAGAATGAGATACTCTGGTCACATAATTAAAGTTCGAGGGGATAATAACAGAAATATTAATGGGTGAAGTTGAGGGTAGGAGAGCCAGGGGAAGGCAGAGGCCCGAGTACTCTGATCTATAGGAAAAAAGAGCCAACAATATAAAGATAAGAGAAAAAAAATATATATATTATGGATTAAATGTTAGAACAGCAAGCAATTAAAACAACTAACGAATTTAATGTGATGTGATGTGCTGTCGGAGGTATGTTGTAGCCATTACAGTGACACCTAAACTTTACTCTTTTACTGTTGGTGTGGTGTTTGCCTTTATCCACCCCACATTACAAAGAGTATTTCTCTCTTAAGACTTTTCAATATTTCATCATATTATTAAACTTATTCTGTGGTCATGCTCGTGGCTTGGAGAGTAATTGTCTCGTTTTACAAGAGTATCCCTTACCTTTGGATATCCCACACACAAAGTTACTCTTTTAGTTTCAAATGTAACAAAACGGATGGAGTGAGTGGCGAAGTGTACCGTCAGATGTGTGAGAAAGATTGATTTGATTTTGATCTTGCCGGTTACAGCGGCTACTTTATTGTGCACCCGACGCCCATCCTGTGAGCGGTAGCGCAAAAGGATTACAGAGTAGAGTTTACAACGGGTCATAATAATTAACCCCCGTGGTCAGGATATTATGGCACTGAATGTTACGCAGTATTTCAATTACATTATTTGTTTAGTTCTATACATAAAGGGTAACTTTACTTGACCAAAATACTTCATTATCATATTCCTCCAATCCAGCCACTGAAAGGTGTACCATAATAATATCAATGGAAGGTGTACCATTACAGTAGCCCATGTCTTATAGGCAGAAGTATTTATATGAATGGGTTAATTACATTAGACTTATATACTCTATCACTCTCTGTAACTTTTCACTAGCTGTGAGGTAGCATGTTCAGAGCATGTGTTAAGGTGTGCCCACGGGAAGTCGCGTCACTTAGTGCTGAGCTAAGACATAAAGTGGCCGGCTCTCTGGCCACCTGATGCGGCAGTAGTTTGATATCCTTGACTAGAAGAAGGCGTTATTGAGAGCCATCGTGGATGGTTCCGTCTTCCCTCGAGGGAGGACGTCGTATATATTTCCGTTCTCCCTCGACGGGTATTACAGGCACTCTCACTCAACCCCTCACACCAACCTGACGTATTCCAGAAGAGCTATTTAACACAGCCTCCGTCCTCATTTAACACTTATAGCTACAATGATTGAGTTACGGTGATATGTACTTGGAACTGTATATAATATATTTTCTTAATAAATAAAAGAAAGACAGTTGGGTTTGCTACTAAAATCCCTATATACTTTTACATGTTCCAGCCTCATTAAGTCCCAGTTTCTTGGTGCTACGATGCAGGACAAGGAGACCGCTACTCAGTTTGCAGCCCGTCTCACTGTTTATTTAAACCAATGGATCAGCATGAACGAAACACCAGATACCAAAGAGGGAATGAAGGATTTAATGTTGCGCAATCAATTTGAAAATTCTTGCCCACCCGAGTTTATCTCCCGGTTCAAGATTCACAAGGCGGGGACCATTAGTCAGATGGCTGAAAAAGCAGACGCTCACATTTCTGCATATGGCTACCAACCAAGGAAAGCGTGGCAAGGTAAAAAACCATAAGCACCTTCCCAGTACAAAGATCAGTCATAGGAAGGAAACCAGCATCTTTATCGCCAACAATATCCGTCATATCAGGCTTACAAGAGGGAATAGACTAATTGGCGTTCAGGGTTTAATCATAGTGATATCCGACAACAGAAAACCGCCGCCGCTGCGTTCCACCACAACGAGGATCCTGAACCCCTTCAGAAGTTACAACCTCCACCTCAGGATGACTCGGAACAGATGCATCACAAGTTTTGACTAGCAGCCGCCTCCACATACTCTCGTCACTGGCACGTCAACTTCCTTATCCAGCCTTGGTATGTAGGAAACCAAAGAGTCAGTGTTATGAGGGACAACGGATCCTCGGGCTGCGTGGTGAAGAAGACCTTTCGGCAGCCCTCACTGAGCACATACTAGCTCAGAATGCAGCAAGTGAGGTTGAAACTAATGAGTTAAACAAAATTTGACGTTCCATTACGACAGAAAGACAGCACATCCAAAGTGATAAACTGCATAACCTGATGCAGCAATTGTCAGAGAACATGTGAAAAAAATGACTATAGAGCAGGAAATGTTCACTTCGAACTGGCTAAGAACTTTACCGATTAGGGCAAAAGGCTTTAGCTTTAATAAACAAGAATTTACAGATGCCATTGCTCTAAGAGACTAGGGTATGGTTGGCCAGTAGAAGGTTTTGCCACTCAATGTGCGTGTGGCTCATCCTACGTCATCGACCGCAGCTTGGTGTGCACAAAGGGGCTTTTGTATGCAAGAAGCATGACGAAGTAAGGGACCTCACAGTAAAAATGCTGGAGAAAATCTGCCACGAACTAATGGTGGAACCAACTCTCCTTCCATTGGACGGTGAGAATCTCCATCGCAGGACTTCCAACACGTCCAAAGTGGACATCAGTGCTCGAGGATTTTGGACACAGGAACAGCGAGCCTTCATTAAGGTCAGAATATATGACCCCATGGCCTCATGTCACCGTAACCTTTTTGAGGTTGCACACAAGAGGAACAAAAACGACAAGAACAGAGATTATGGGGAAATAATTCAGAATGTGGATCAAGGCAGCTTCACTTCTCCGGTGTTCATAACCTCTGGTTGGATGGGACGAAGTGCAATATGCTTCTGTGTAAGACTGGCCGAGGTGTTATCCGAGGTGAAGCAGTAGTCCAGAAGTTACGTTAAAGCCTGGTTGAGATATAGATCCTCCTTCTCTCTGTTTAAGAACATAAGAACATAAGAATGGAGGAAACTGCAGCGGGCCTATTGGCCCATACTGGGCAGTCCCGTTTACACCCAACCCCTATTGCTCATACAAGGATCCAACCCATGTTTGAAGCTATTCAGCGTATTCAAGTTAATGATGATATTTGGTAACTTGTTCCATTCATCCACTACTCTGTTTCCAAACCAGTGTTTACCGATTTCACGCCTAAATCTAAATTTGCCTAATTTAAAACCATTGTTACGAGTTTGCTCCTGGTTGGATAGTTTGAGTACCTTTGTAATGTCCCCTTTGTTTAGCCCTGACTTCCACTTATACACCTCTATCAGGTCGCCCCTCGCTCTACGTCTCTCGAGGGAGTGCAAATTAAGATGCTTTAACCTGTCTCTATACTCAAGGTTCTTAATGCCCGGGATTAGTCTTGTCATTCTCCTCTGAATTCTTTCCAATGATTCTATATCCATCCTGTAATACGGTGACCAGAACTGAATTGCTTAATCCAGGTGTGGTCTCACAAGCCCAAGATACAGTTTTAGAATGACCTCGCTAGTCTTGTAACTAACACTCCTTTGTATGAACCCAAGTAGTTTATTAGCCTTGTTACGAGCAAAAACACATTGTTTACTTGGCTTAAGGTTCCTACTTATCATTACTCCTAAATCTCTCTCGCAGTCGGATTTCTCTATGGCATCGTTGTTCATCTGGTATCTGGTTTCCCTGTTTACATCGTCTATACTGAGTACTTTACATTTGTCCACAGTGAATTTCATCTGCCTTTTTTCAGACCATTCGAAATTTTTTTTTAGATCTTCCTGTAGTTTTGCGGAGTCCTCGTCAGATTTAATAACACGTCCTATATTAGTGTCATCAGCAAATTTACTTATGTTGCTGTCTATGCCGATATCTAATAATAATGGTCCAAGTACTGAGCCTTGGGGAACTCCATTTGTGACGTTGCTCCAATGGGACTTAGTGCCGTTAATGCTCACTCGCTGCTTCCTGTCCTGTAACCACGCCCTAATCCATTTAAGGATGTTACCTTTGATGCCATGTGTTTCTACCTTTCTAATTAGTCTTTCGTGGGGGACTCTGTCGAAGGCGTTGCTAAAGTCGAGATATACCACATCATAATTGTGCCCCTCGTCCACCGATTCGAAAACTGATGAAAAGAATGTTAATAGATTAGTTAGACAAGAACGTCCGCTTGTGAAGCCATGCTGGGAATCATTGATCAATCGGTGCTTCTCCAGGTGATTTCGTATAAAGTTTGAAATGATTGCTTCCAGTAATTTGCCTACTATTGATGTTAGACTGATTGAGCGGTAGTTAGAGGATAGTGATCTATCCCCCTTCTTGAAAATCGGTATTACATTCGCTATCCTCCAGGATTCTGGTACTACATCTGTTTTTAAGGACATGTTAAACAACTTTGCTAAGGGCATACTAAGCTCTTCCTTACATTCCTTTAATACTCTGGCAAATATCTCATCGGGACCAGGTGACTTATTAGGCTTTAGTTTGTCTATTTGCTTACTAACATCGTTACTACTCACTACTATCTCGCTTAATTTGTTTTCTTCACTATCTCTGAATAGAGTCGATGCCTCGGGTATCATGTTTAAATTTTCAGTGGTGGAGAGATGATGTTGGATGATGGGAGGGAAGATATATTCCCTCAAGTGACAGATTCACTAGTGTACTGTATAAAGGGCAAGGCACAGCTCGGGTTGTTTTGTGAATTACAATATCATATTACAAAAGTTATACGGACACGAGTAACTTCTTATGAAAGTTGGGACCGGGTAGCCAGGTTTATATTACGTATATCTTGTACTATTTGCATGTTTCAACTTGTTAATGTTTGTTTTCGCCTATAACAGTCATTCTCACCCTTCTAGGAACTTACAAACACCACAATAAACCCGACCTGTACATGCCAAAGCACACCACTACAAGGAGTCGCCCACTTGGAAAATAGATAAGATAGGTTTCTGTGCGTGCTGAGGGCAGCTGCTGGACGCTTTCCAGATGTAAGAGTATTGGTTATGTAGCGGAAGTCTGGCCAGGTATAGTAAACACCAGTAACCACGAGGTACAGTACAATAGATGCTGCAGGCTTCGTGCGTACCAAGTGAAGGAGACGAAAAGTACAGAGAAAAGTACATGAAAATAGACCTCCCACTACATCTCTCTAGCCCTTCTACTATACCCCACTAGCCCTCCTGATACACTTCACTAGCCCTCCTGCTACACCTCACTAGCCCTCCTACTACACCTCACTAGCCTTCCTGCTCCACCTCACTATCCCTCCTGCTACACCCCACTAGCCCTCCTGCTACACCCCACTAGCCCTCCTGCTACACCCCACTAGCCCTCCTGCTACACCTCACTAGCTCCTCCTGCCACACCTCCCACTGGTAGCCTCCTGCTGCACCTCACTAGCCCTCCTGCCACACCCCACTGCCCTCCTGCCAGCACCTTAATTAGCTCCCTCCTACTACACCTCACCAGCCCTCCTGCTGACCTCACCAGACCTCCTGCCACACCCCCACTAGCCTCCCACACCTCACTCAGCCTCCTGCCACACCCTCACCAGCCCTCCTCACACCTCACTTATCCTCCTCACACCCCACTCAGCCTCCTGCCACACCCCACCAGGCCTCCCAGCACCCCACCAGCCCTCCTGCCACCTCCTCACTAGCCCTCCTGTTACACCCCACTAGCCCTCCTGCTACACCTCACTAGCCTTCCTGCCACACCACCAGGCCCTCCCACACCTCATCACTAGACCTCCTGCTACACCCCACCAGCCCTCCTGCTACACCTCACTAGCCCTCCTGCTACACCTCACTAGCCCTGCTGCTACACCTCACTAGACCTCGTGCTACACCCCACTAGCCCTCCCGCTACACCCTACTAGCCCTCCCGCTACACCCCACTAGCCCCACTGCCACGCCTCGACTAGCCGCACTGCCATCCTTCTAGTTGTACCACTCCTAATCCACTACTAGCCCACTACTAGCTCTGTTGCCACTCCAGCACTCAGCCACAGCTCACCGACCCACATCAGTGCCTAGGGAGAGAAAAAATAACCAAAAATATATAAAAAAAATTGAACAAAATTAACAAACCCAAAGTGACAACATATAGCGTATGTTGTGTTGTGAAAGTAAGAGCGACAATTGAGACCCTGCAATTGTGTACAAATGAGGCAGAAAGTAAGATCATCAATCTGGGACTTGGTCATAATTATTGTGATGCCTTATGGCAGCAGGGTTTACTAACTCTGCTGCCGCTCCACTACTAGCTCCACATACTACAATGCTAATCCCATTGCCACTCTTCTACTAGCCTTACTGCCACCTTTATACTAGGCCAATTGCCACCCTTCTACTAGTGTTACTGCCACCTTGCTACTTTCTCTTGCCACCCTTCTACTAGTCTCACTGCCACTCTTTTACTAGCCCCACTGTCACCCTTCTGCTAGCCCCACTGCTGCTCTTCTACTAGCCCCGCTTCTGCCCGAGACCGTGTACACTTGTCACTGGACAGTAATTGTGACCAAACATCGCCAGTATTGACGATGCTTCACATAGTTTTCCCAGGAGTGGCAACGCCATGCTAACGAGAGCATCGCTGTACTCGTGTGTACCAGGACTGTGTTTATTGTTGTGTGTTGCTCGGCTTCGTCTCTGCCAATTTGAACTTACGTTGTTGTTGGAGCGTAGCTCTGCGCTATCCACACACTATCAACCTCTTCACTATCCACACACTATCAACCTCTTCACTATCCACACACTATCAACCTCTTCACTATCCACACACTATCAACCTCTTCACTATCCACACACTATCAACCTCTTCACTATCCACACACTATCAATATATTCACTATCCACACACTATCATTACCCACATCCACACCACACACTTCACACATTCACACACCATCATTACCTTACTACCCACACACACTCCAAAGTCAGCATTCACCATCCACAATAATTATCAACACTACCCACATGTACAATTAATAATTCACCATCCACACACCACATTTCATCTTCAACATCCACACACCATTAACACACCTCACCATTCACACACTATCATTACCTTTACCATCCACACACACCATCAATATCTTCACTATCCACACACTATCAACCTCTTCACTATCCACACACTATCAACCTCTTCACTATCCACACACTATCAACCTCTTCACTATCCACATACTATCAATATATTCACTATCCACACACTATCACTACCTTCAATATCCACACACTATTAATACCTTCACTATCTACACACTATCATTACCTTTACTATCCACACACTATCAACATCTTCACTATCCACATACTATTAATACCTTCACTATCCACACACTCTCAATACTTTCACTATCCAGACACTATCTTCATCTGCACTATCCACACACTATCAATATCCTCACTATCCAAACATTATCAATACCTTCACTATCCACACATTCTCTTCATCTGCACTACCCACACACTATCAACATCTTCACTATCCACACACTATCAATACCTTCACTATCCACACACTATTAATAATTTCACTATATACACACTATTCTTATTTTCACTATCCACATACTCAATATCTTCACTATCCACACACTATCATTACCTTCACTATCCACACACTATCAACATCTTCACTATCCACACACTATCAATATCTTCACTATGCACACACTATCAATATCTTCACTATCCACACACTATCAATATCTTCACTATCCACACACTATCAATATCTTCACTATCCACACTATAAACGCCTTCATTATCCACACTATAAACACCTTCATTATCCACACCCTATCGTTAGCCTCTTACTATAATGATGATGGGGGCCTATGCTGAACTTCCGTTGACTAAACACAGCTTCTAAACGTTTACAGTAAATCGGTGAATATGTCAATAAATAATTTCAGCGCGCATAAATACAGCTATAAGGGGAGAGAGTCTTTTCTCTTGTACGTTCAGAGCGAGATCCTCGTCACGGGTAACCCCACCGACATGGTCCTTCGGGATGATGTTTTTGAATCGTTTAAAACATTTTGTGCGGAGAATGACCTGGTGGAGGCTCAGTCTATGAGTATTGCCCAGCATATCAGAGGCTCAGGTATAGGCGTTAAGCGTAACGGGCCAAACAATTGTCAGAGGTTTTGTTATACCGGGATGGCGTGGCCCGAGGGCAGCCGCTACTCCACCGTTCATCCCGGTCAGCTTGGACGTAAAAGATTATATCCCGACGGTGAGAATCCTAAGCCTCGTAAGCAGAGGAAGACAACGGATCATTCGACAAAAAAGCCGATAAAGAAGGTAAATGGGAACAAACTGAGTAAACTGATGGATAGTGATGAGGTGGAGGTTTAACCACCAGAGCCTTTCCTTTATGACATTTCTAAAGCCGAATAATCGGTTTTCGCTTTATGCGTTCTTATTATCTTTAGTTTGTGAATATAAGTATAAAAGTAACTTACACTAGTAAGATAAATGTGGGGGAAAATTGGGAGAGTTAAAGAGAAATATATTGATGAAAGGAAGAGCCATGTGAGGTAGTCGGTGTTTGTTGAATATTTTGAGTGCTGGGTATCGAACCCTGACCACCACAAATAAGTTTCCTGGCTGCCAGCACTCAGAGTTGATTATTGTTTATACTATAGTGTTTATTAACAAAAATCTTTATATGCTACAAATACTATATTTATTACATATACTAGCAGATTCGCCGCCCACTGGGCGCTCATCCGCTAGGCCACGGTAGGACGCCACCCTCAGGGAAGCTCCACATTGTCTCACTGTTCAGTCCCCAAAACTTCTTCTTCCACCAATAGTTCATTAAAGGTGTATGTAAGTTCCGCCATATTTTTCACTACAACGGTACAGCAAAGTATATTTTTTTTAGCATTAAAATGTTATTATTTTATTGTCTAATCATCACTACATATAACACCATCCATCATCACTACATATAACACCATCCATCATCACTACATATAACACCATCCATCATCTGTACATATAACACCATCAATCATTACTACATATAACACCACCCATCATCACTACATATAACACCACCCATCATCACTACATATAACACCATCCATCATCTGTACATATAACATCATCATTACTACATATAACACCACCCATCATCACTACATATTTCCACCATCATCACTGCATATAGCACCATCCATCATCACTACATATGTACCATCCATCATCTTGCCATCTTTACCCATCATCACTACATATAACACCATCCATCATCACTACATATAGCACCATCTGTCACTGCATATAGCATCATCATCATCACTACATATAACACCATCCATCATCCATATAACACCATCCATCATCACTACATATAACACCACCCATCATCACTACATATAACATCATCCATCATCACTACATATAACACCATCCATCATCTGTACATATAACACCATCAATCATTACTACATATAACACCATCCATCATCACTTCAAGCATATAACACCATCCATCATCACTTCACATAACACCATCCACTTCACTACATATAACACCAATCCATCATCACTCTTCCACATATAACACCATCCATCATCACTACATATAACACCATCCATCATCAGTACATATAACACCATCCATCATCACTACATATAACACCATCCATCATCACTACATATAACACCATCCATCACCACTACATATAACTCCATCCATCATCACTACATATAACACCATCCATCATCACTACATAACACCATCCATCATCACTACATATAACACCACCCATCATCACCACATATAACACCATCCATCACTACATATAACACCATCCATCATCACTACATATAACACCACCCATCAATACTACATATAAACAACGAACATCACTTCGCTACATATAACACCATCCATCATCACTACATATAACATCATCCATCATCACTACATATAACACCATCCATCATCACTACATATAACACCATCCATCATCACTACATATAACATCATCCATCATCACCCTATTTCTGTTTATTTCTTTCCCCTCTTACTTTTCCACTCCTTTTCTTTTCTCTCTCTTATTCCCCCTCTTTTCTCTCTCCTTTGTTTTTCCGAAAGAATTTGACATCTTTTTCTCCCTTAATTTACTCTTTCCCTCTGATTCTTTTCTCTTCTTCTCCCTCTGTATATCTTTTTCTCCCCACCATTATCTCGCTCTCTCTCTCTCTCTCTCTCTCTCTCTCTCTCCCCTGTGTGTGTCTCGTGGCAGAGACCGTCATGTACCAGCAGTAAGTTGTGGTGTGCCGCACCGTCTTCATAAAGAGCCATTCTTGTCACCTTTATGAACACCCAGCGTGAGGATCCTGGAGCACTCACGCCTCTCCACAAGGGACGAGGCTCCTAAACCACTCACACGTCTCCACTAGGGTTGAGTCTCCTGGAACATTCACACGTCTCCACAAGGGACATAAGAACATAAAAACATAAGAATGGAGGAAAGTGCAGCGGGCCTATTGGTCCATACTGGGCAGTCCCGTTTACACCCAATCCCCATCGCTCATATATCCGTCCAACATACTGTATATTTGAAGCTATTCAGTGTGCGTGAATTAACGATGATGTTTGGTAACTTGTTCTACTCATCCTTTACTCTATTTCCAAACCAATGTTTACCTATCTCGCGCCTAAATCTAGATTTGTCTAATTTAAAACCAATGCTACGATCACGTTCCTCGTTGGACAATTTAAGTACCTCAATCATATTGCCCCTAACTCTACGTCTCTCTCGAAGGACGGCAAATTCGGATGCTTTAATCTGTCTCATTACTCGAGGTTCCAAATGCCCGAGAGTATTCTTGTCATCCTCCCCTGTTTGCTTTCTAAGGAATTGATATCCATTCTCTAGTACAGCGACCAGAATTGAACCACGTAATCCAAGTGAGGTCATACAAGTGCAAGATATAGTTTTAGGATAACCTCGCAAGTCTTGTTACTAACACTCTTTTCTATGAACGCCAGCACCATGTTAGCCTTGTTTCGAGCAAATATGGATTGTTGTCATGGTTTCTCACAGTCGGATTTCTCAATATCAAAGTTGTTCATCTGATATCTGGTTTCTCTGTTTACATCTCCTAGGCTAGGTACTGTACAGTTGTCCAAATAAAATTTAATCTACCATTTTTCTGAGCATGCAAACCGAGTCCTCGTCAGATTTAATTAAACGCCCCATTTTAGTGTCGTCAGCAAATTTACTTATGTTGCTGTCTACGCCTATATCTATGTCGTTTATGTATATAATAAATAGTAATGGTCCCTTTATTGAGCCTTGGGGTACTCCACTAGTGACGTTAACCCAATCGGATTTAGTGCCATTAATGTTAACTCTCTGTTTCCTGTCCTGTAACTACGCCCTAATCCAGTTTAAACCATCTCCAATTCCATTTGCCTCCACTTTATGTAGTAGTCTTTCGTGGGGGTCCCTGTCGAAGGCTTTGTTGAAGTCGAGGTAAATCACATCATAATCGTGTCCGTCATTCACTGATTAGAAAGCAATTGAAAAAAATATATAGATTTGTCAAACAAAACGCCGACTTGTGAAGACATGCTGGGGATCATTGCTCAAATTGTATTCCTCTAGGTGATTTCGAATTAAGTTTCAAATCATTGGTTCCTGTAGTTTGCCTTCAATTGATGTTAAACTAACTGGACAGTAGTTAGAAGACAGTGATCTGTCTCCCTTCTTCAAAATTGGTACCACATTCGTTATCATTCAGGATTCTGGTACTTCACTAGTTTTTAATGACATGTTAAACAAGTTTGTTTAGGGCATACTAAGTTCTTCCTTACATTCCTTAAATACTTTGGCAAATATCTCGTCGGGACATGGCAATATAATAGGTTTTAGTTTATCTATTTGTCTACGAACATCGATGTTAGTCGCTATTATTATGCTTGATCTAATTTCTTCATTATCTCTGTAGATAATTGGTGCCTTGGGAATCATGTTTAAGTTTACGGCTGTGAAAACTGAATAAAAATATCTGTACAGATTATCTCTCATTACTCCGATGTTATCAATTAGTTCGCTGGTAGCTGTCGGAATTGGTCCAGTCTTGGCTCGTATTTTAGTTTGATACTTCTGGAACACTCACACGTCTCCACATGTAACGAGGCTTCTGGAACACACACACACGTCTCCACAAGTGAAGAGGCTTCTGGGACACCCACACGTCTCCACAAGGGATGAGGCTTCTGGAACACTCACACGTCTCTAGAAGGGACGAGTCTCCTTGAGAACCCTCTCGTCTCCATAAGGGACGAGGCTTCCGGAACGCTCACGTCTCCATAAGGGACGAAGCACCTGGAGCACTTACATGTCTCCATAAGGGACGAGGCTCCTGGAACACTCACACGTCTCCATAAGGGACGAGGCTCCTGGAACACTCACATGCCTCCATATGGGACGAGGCTCCTGGAATACTCACACGTCTTAACAAGGGACAAGCCTCCTGGAACACTCACACGTCTCCATAAGGGACAAGGCTCCTGGAACACTCACATGCCTCCATAAGGGACGAGGCTCCTGGAATACTCACACGTCTTAACAAGGGACAAGCCTCCTGGAACACTCACAGGTCTCCACAAAGGACAAGGCTCCTCGAACACTCACACGTCTCCACAAAGGACGAGTCTCCTAGAGCACTCATTCGTCACCACACGGGACGAGGCTCCTGGAACACTCACACGTCTACACACGGGACTAGGCTTCTGGAACACTCACACGTCTCTACTAGGGACTAGGCTTCTGGAACACTCACACGTCTCCACAAGGTACGAGGCTCTAGGAACACTCACACGTCTCTACATTGGACGAGGCTTCTGCAACCTCACGTTTCCACGTTTCCCACAGGGCAGAAACCTGGAACACTCACACGTGAGGACGACGCTTCCACATGGACACGTCTCCTACAGGATTCTGGAACAATCACGTCTTCCTGGGAACATCACGTCTCCACAAGGGACAGGCTTCTGTCTCACGAAACACTCACGTCTCCATTAGGGACGAGGCTTCTGGAACACTCACACGTCTCCACAAGGGACGAGGCTTCTGGAACACTCACACGTCTCCACAAGTGACGAGGCTTCTGGAACAATCAAGTCTCCATAAGGAACGAGGCTCCTGGAACACTCACACGTCTCCACAAGGGACGATGCTTCTGGAACACTCACACTTCTCAACAAGCGACGAGGCTTCTAGAACACTCTCGTCTCCATAAGTGACGAGGCTCCTGGAACACTCACACGTCTCCACAAGGGACGATGCTTCTAGAACACTCACAAGTTTCCACAAGTGACGAGGCTTCTAGAACACTCTCGTCTCCATAACGGACGATGCTCCTGAAACACTCACACGTCTCCACAAAGGACGAGTTTCCTGGAACACTCACACGTCTCCACACGGGACGAGGTTTCTGGAACACTCACATGTCTCCACACGGGACGAGGTTCCTGGAACACTCGCACATCGCCACATGGGACGAGGCTTCTGGAGCACTCACACGTCTCCATAAGGGACGAGGCTTCTGGAACACTCATCTCCATAAGGGATGAGGCTCCTGGATCACTCACACGTCTCCACAAAGGACGAGTCTCCTAGAGTACTTTCTCGTCTCCACAAGGGACGAGGCTTCTGGAACACTCACATGTCTCCACATCCAGAGAGGCTTCTGGAACACTCACACGTCTCCACACGGGACGTGGCTCCTGGAACAGTCACACGTCTCCATAGGGGACGAGGCTTCTGCAACACTTCACAAATTTAGTGTCTTACTCCCGGTTGCTTCATGACTATTTTTCTCTGCCGTTTTATCCATGACAGTCCCAGGTCTTGTATCAGGTTCACAGACAGCGCTCAGGCTAAGGCCCCCTATTTCATATCGACCTTTATTGACTCGTGACGTAGGCGATGTAAGTTATCTGAATGGTAAATGGGACCGACACATTTGATTCTGTACCTTTAATGAACACCTAAAGGCTTGTTCAGCCGTAGAGCCACCCTTGATTAAACCTTTAGTTTAAGTTTTGTGAATACGTGGCCGGCGTCAGATGCTTCTTACTCATCGAAATGATGTTTGATGAGATTTTTAATACACTACAAGCTTAGTCACTCGTGATAAAGTGTTTGACTCGATATTGTAATGATTATTTATGGATGTATTTTGGATAATGATAACAACACTACTTGGACAATAACAGATATTATGTTTGTCAATTATTTCCTTGTTATTTTCTAAATCACAAAGCGTAGCACACATAAACACCCAACAACTGTTTGTTCTCACACAAAGGACTTGAAGAGCACAAACAAGAAAACTTTTACGACGAAAGTAAGTACAGTACAGCAGAACAACACGCTCCCACGACTGAGTTAACCCGTCTTGTTTATGTTCCTGTGGTAACTTATGACGTTGATTTTATGTCCTTGTGTCCTTCCGCTCCTGATTTAACCTTCGTGATCACAGTTTTCAAGATTGGCTAAACATCCTCTTCATTTCCAACATCAAGCTTATTTTTACGACTGTACAGTACACTGAAAACACACACACACACACACACACACACACACACGTACCTCACTAAGTGCAAAAGCCTGGGAATTAGGGATAGAAATCGCTTACCAGACTAATCAGGATCTTAATAAAGGAAAGTCAAGGACCATGGTTTTCTGAGGAATAACAAACAACCGTTTGAGATTGACATCTCTTTACTATAAAAAATATAACAATGGGAGTCAAACAATTAAGTCAGTCAACAGTTAATGGAGTCAAACAATTAATGGAAGCAAACAATTAAAGGGAGCAAACAATTAATGGGAGTCAGCAATAAATAGAATCAAACAATTAATGGGAGTCAACAACTGATAGAATCAAACAATGAACAGATATTTCCTACGGCAGTGGCCCTGGGGGAAGGTTCTGGAACACGGTGATCCACACTCAGGTAGGGAAGCGTCCATTCAACTCCACACTCGAGCGACGTCTTGAAATGGCAGGAGAACACCTGGGCACAGACGGAATGAGATGAACTGACGGTCGTGGTATGCGGTAGTGGTAGATGACCAGAGAATTGACAGTCTATAAGCGAAGGTCTGGGGACACAGCCCACGAGTCCAGGACCTATGATGAGATCACAGCCAGAATTTGAGGAACAGCGGGGTTGCTAGATAGTGACTGTATGGCGGCTGGGTTGAATCTACCCATGACCCAGATCGTCGCTGCCGTTCTCACCTCTGTCCAACCACCCAAGTGTTGGTCGCACCAGCAAACGAGAGAGTTAGCAGCGGTAACGAGCAGGAAGATCGTTTCCGCCCTTACACTAAGGCTAGGCCCTGTGTGTAGAGTGAAGTTATTTCTGACCCCATGAAATTTACCCTCTGTTTTATTCTTCTTATACAGTTATAAAGGGTTAAAAGTTGCCTCCTACAGTGTTGTGAGTCCCTCTGACGGGTCTGCTTGGTACCTACATTGATAAACACTCTCCAGCCCTACCTAGACGACGGCTCCAGCACGGGTGTCAAGGTTGGGGGCTTCAGAGAATTAGTATATAGTCATTATTTACTTAAGTAGCCTGCATTAAGAAAGTACATTGTGAAGCATGATGCCCACCTGCGACACGTGATTCCCATCAAAGTTATGAGAGATAATTTACATTACCATAGGCCTAAATATTATCCTCGTTAATGTGATGCTCAGTTTCATTGTCATATTAATTCGTTGTTTTCGCATTACGACCAATGTCTGTTTTACTGTATGAACGTCGGTGTTTTACGTCTATACATTTCATTAACACAGAAACATTGCATCAAACGTTAATGTTATTATTTAAAGAGCTGGTATATATTATAATACAACGCCTCGTGTCAACACGGTCTTCTCAACATCTTCTCTTGCTCACTGTGGACAGGAATCACTTACTAGATAAATGTGGTAGTGAAGGAAACACAACTAGTAGATGGAGCTATAGTCCTGACGCTTCGACGCAAGACTTTTTCATGGGAATTAATACACAAAATATTGTATATTAATTCCTTTGAAAAAGTTTTATGATGAAACGTCAGGAATATAGTTTCATCTCTTAGTCGTGTTTCCTGCACTACCTCACTACCGTCTGTCCACTATGAACAGTGTTCATTTATTAGGTAAACTCCCAGGCCTTCACATCATTGCCTGGGTATTATTAACACTCTTCTATAGGTTAATATCTTTTCACTATACGATAAAATATCCAGCGCTGAAAAATAATATTTACAAAATATTAAAAACACTAAAAACCAAGTGCCAACTACTGAGATAAACATGTAGATTTTTATCAGTAAAGTTTTAGAGTAGGTGCTGGAGCGGCAGGCAGCCCTGTGTTTGGCTAAAACATTACTACACTGCTGTCGAGGCACGTGCTAACTGACGATTTTATAATAAAGGTGACCTTAGCCTTTGACCTTTCATGCCGAAAGTCATAGCAACTTCAGGAATCATCTTGATAATTATGTACAGTGTACCAGGTATGAACACTGTGACTCATGCCATTGTCGAGTTAAAGTGTTCCAGGTTTAGGTCCTGCCGCACAATTAATGTATTTATTTAATCGATTTTATTAGACCATGTGTTAGGTTGGGTCACCCATAATAACTACAGGAATTTATTAAATAAATAAACAGGTCATAAACTAACAAACTTAGGCTACTTATTGCCTCAAATTTATACGAGATTTAATTCACTCGGTCATTTCCAATACGCTACAAGTAAGTGCAAAAGAAAATAAACTGACCAACCGACAGAGGCGCATGCTTGCCGTGGGTGTCAACAAAAGCTGTAAGAGACTGCTCATTAAAAGTCGTATTTCTGACGAATTCAGCGAGTCTACTAATCCCAGTCTGTGCAGAGAACTAGCGAAAGACCCAATTATCAGCACAGTGTCATCTATTTTTTTTTCTTTTACTTCAGGACTTTGTCATTTTTGTTTGATAAAAACATCTGGTCCTACCACCTGGTCCTTCTGGTAGAAGATTTTCAAGTTTGCGCATGCGCAATGTGAAGTGTGACCTAGCAGTGACGTATTTACCACTCCACCTGACTGCAGTGTTGCCAAAGTGCCCTATGCCTGCCGTTAAACTCTCCTGTTCGTTGGAGACGGCGGCAGTAGGTGACTGTGATGCTGAGGAATTTCATCTTAAAGACAAGTCAAAGAAGTAGAAACCTCAGAAGTCAGGGTCTCCAGCAGGGGCTACGACTCCCTCTCGCACCCCGTCTGGGGCTGTAGAGGGTGGCCTCCTGCTGCCGTCGGGGCCCCCCCAAGTGAGCCTACATGTGGCTCAATGACCGACCCTCCGCCGACGATGGACATAGGGAATTCCCTTCGTCTCCCTGCCCCGTCGCACATTCGTCGTCTCGCCTTTCATCGGGACTTGCCTCTGAGCACACAGACGACCTGGTTCTTCCGTCACTGCTCTTCACTTCAGGATTCAACACTTCGCCTCCGCCGTGGTCCTACAGCTGAAGTTCAGCTGAAGTTCACCAACATCACCCCAGAAACTCGTCGTACCAAGGTAATGGTTCGCCACGTACCCTGGGAGATCCCTATCGACGATCTTCGCCCTCTTCTCCCACAACTACTGGACACGGAACGCCGCATCAACCCGGTCTCCAAACGTCCATCCAACGAACTCATCGGCTGGTGGGTGGGCCCCCTCCCTCCGAAGGTGAATGTAGGACCTATTCACAACTGTCCTCTCGACCAATTTATCGGAACCCCGAAAATCTGTGGTCTTTGCCAATCGTGGAAACACCGCACCTGGGAGTGCACGAGGATGGTCACCTGCGGTTTCAATGCAGATCCTCACGACACAGTAGAATGCAAATCGAAAATTCAGAACAAAATCCCAGTTGTTCCAAGGTGTGTCCACTGCCATGGCAGTCACCACGCCTGGAATGCCAACTGCCCACAGCGTCGTGGCACTCGCCCGGGGAAAACTTAAATGTTCCACCGCCCTCGTCTCTGACGAAGCCCCTGTCAACCAAACCTCACTCTTATCCACCACCGCCTCTTCCATCCACCAAGGATTTCCCATTGATCGTCTCTCATCTACCATACCCACTGTCACCCCTACCACCCATCCTTTCTCCCCTCCCTCCCTCTCCCTACCGTTCTTGGAACAAGGTCGTTGCCGGCCCTGCCACAGAGTCACCACCACCTCCTGCCCACCAGGACCCCAGCTGTCTCTCACCAGCACCACCACCTCTTCCTCACCTGAACCCTCACCGTCCCTCTCCCTCGCTACCACCACCACCTGCCCAGTCGGGCCCTCGGCAATCCTCGCCGCCACCTCCAGCTCTTGCACAGGTACACCAAGTTGATTGGATCGCCACTCCAACCAAATCAACCTTCTCTCTGCCCAACTCAAATGGTTTGTGAAAACTATTGCGACATTGCAGAGACAACTACAACTCATTCTGGACATCCTGATCTAACAGGGGCGCACTTTGTAAGCCCTGGTGACCCGCCTCCTTCCTTCCTCCGAGATGGAGGATTTATCCCTCGCTCTCTCACTCCTCCCTCTCCATTATCCTCAACAGAATTTGGTACCTCCTCCGGATCCCCGTCTAGCCCCACCGACTCATCTCACACCGGAGGCCGTTCCCTCCTCTTCTTACAATGAAACATCCAGGGACTTAGACCTCGCCGGACAGACCTCGCCCAGTTTGTACTCTCCCATCAAGTAGATGTTGCTCTACTTCAGGAAACCATCACAGACGATGTTACACCACTCCGCCTCTCTGGCTACACTGTTTACACCCTGCCTCAATACCGTGGGCAGGCTCGTGGCCTCCTCACCCTTGTGCGTAACACCATTCCATCTGTTCGTCTCCCTTCACCTGACTCACGTGGATCCCCGTCTGAATTACTTTCTGTCTCCCTTACACTTGGTGACCGGACCCTTCGTGTAGTCAATGTTCATTTCAAGAGCGATTCTCTGGACCCCCAGGTTCTTCACGACCTCCATGATGGGGTTCCCACTATTGTTCTTGGCGACTTTAATGCCCGCCATCCCACTCTTACTCCAGATTATAACACTCCATGTACCCTTAACGGATCACATCTCTCACAGTTTCTTAATGGGGATGATGATGTTCGCTTTCTTTGTCCTGACGATCCTACTCGCCTCCCCCATAGTTCCTTGATGTTGGCTTACTATTGAACGGTCCTTTCATCCTACCGTCTGCACCGAGCCTGCTCTGTATAGTGACCATCTTGCCGTTACTACCCATCTCAGGCTCTCCTTCTTTGCCCCTACATCAGCTCCTTATCGTTCCCCTCGTCTTCGTCTCACACAAGATGCTGTTCCTTCGATTACCCAATACCTTTCTACCTGGGCGGATTCCTGTGTTGTCCCCCAGTCCCTTGACTCATACAGCGTTGATTTTGTTGATGCCGTGTATGACTTTGTCAATCGCGTTGCCCCTTCACGCCCTCCCCGTCACCCCAGAAGTGCCACCAACAACTGGTATCGTATCCCTGCCATGAGACATCACCGGCAGGTAACCCGTGATCTCCACTCTGCCATACGGAGGTCTCGGTCTCCAGAGGACTGTGAAGACTTCAAAAACTGGTGCTCCTTTGCAACTCAGGAGCGTCGTCGGATTCGTGAGGCGGATTGGCTATCCTTCACGGGGTCTCTATCGTTCCAGTCGTCACCCTCTTATGTATGGAATCGAATTAATACTATACGGGGTACTCGACGGAGGCCTCCTCCCCACCCTGACCCCGCCTCCCTTGCCTGCTCTTTAATGGAGGACTGGGCACGAGCTTCCTCCCCTGAGGCACTTCCAGATCCAATGCAGGAGGCAGTGCAGGCCCGCATCGATGCGTCTGAGCCTGTTGTTCGTGCTGCTCTTACCTCCCCTGCCCCCACTGATCATCCCATCACACAGTTCGAGCTTGACAGTGCTCGTCGCTCTAGAAAAGACACCTCTCCTGGGGATGATCAGAAAACCTACTCCGTCCTCAACGCCTGTACTAATATTCCTAATAGCCCCTTGCTTGCTCTCTACAATATGTCTTATGAACTTGGGGTTCTCCCGTCTAACTGGAAATATGCCACTATTATCCCCATTCCTAAGCCGGGAGATCCTGTGAAATATCGACCCATTAGTCTTACCTCCTGTGTTTGCAAGATGATGGAGAGAATACTCCATCGGTGCCTTCTTCACACCATAGGCGGCTTCAACAACTCCCTCAATGGTTTCGTAAAACATCACAGCACAGCAAACTCCATTGCTTCCTTTTATTGCAATCAGACTGCTCGCGTCTCCGTCTTCCTTGATATCGAGGGAGCCTTTGATACGGCTCAGCCTGCCCTCATTTTAGCTGAACTTGCGCGGTTAGGGGTTAAGGGGAGACTTCTTCGATGGATCGCCTCTTACCTCACTGGACATCAGGCCCGGGTTCGCTTTGAAGGCTCTATATCTGCTGTTCAAGAAATTAACCTTGAATCGACTGCTTGTGCAATTAATCAGGCCGTTCACATATATTTATTATTTGGGTTTAAGTAACGAAACCCAAACGGTAGTTCCTTGTTTTATTATAAAAGGTTGCATATATAATTCCTGAGTGTAGATCGACCGTAAGTCCCACTGTATAGGAATGAATGAGAAAGGGACGGCGTTTATGTATTATAAACGTTAGGTCACGTCCTTACGATATAAGTTGTTGTGAGCGACTAAAGAGTGAGGGCCTCGCTGTGCGGGCTTACAGATATGCTGACTATGGGTCACTCCCTCCTGGGAGAGTTGCCCACTCACGTGTACAACTCATGTCTTACTCATAGACAGTGGGAAGTTACAGGGTGGTGAATCTGAATATAATATCAGATGTATTGACCCATTTATATAATATGTTCTGTTGATGAGACAGGGGCCCATTACAACCTCGGCACCCCTCAAGGTGGAGTCCTAAGTCCCACCTTGGTTAACACTCTCATGCACTCCATTGCATCTCTCCCGTGGCCGACAGAAGTTCTCCACTCAGTACATGCCGACGATGTCCTCCTCCAAGCCCCTGACTACCTCAGCATGCAGGAAGCCCTTGATCTGGTCTGCAGAGAGTGTGATTCACTTGGTTTCCTTCTTTCTATTGCGAAAACAAAAGCCATGTGGCACGGTCGTGTTGTACCTCCCTCACCCCCTTCTCTTATCAGGAACGCCCTTGGACTGGGTTAATGAGACAAAATACCTGGGTGTGTATGTAACTCGCACACGTTGTCAGATCCCTGAAGTCCGCTATCTTCGAGACATATGCTTTCGGCGTCTTGCTCCCCTCTCTACCATGTGCAGGGGTTCCCTTGATGCCACTATCCCTGTACTTCTCACCATGTACAAGTCCTTTGTCCGTTCCTGTGTCGACTACGCCACCACTGCCCTCGTCAACATTAGTCGGACTGCTGTGAACCGTCTCGAAGTTATCCAGAGAAAAGTTGCTCATATCATCCTTGGGGCCCCTCAGTGGACACGCTCTACTTCTCTATATACCGAACTTGGTCTTTCCCCCTTACAGGATCGTGTCCAGGAGTTTTACCTAAAAGCTACCGTTTCCATTCTACGGGATCCTCGGGGCAACTATGTACAAGCCAACTTGACTCCTTCTGTCCGAGGCCGACCTCCATCTAGAAGACAGTGGCGAGGGTCACTCATCCGAGCTCTTCAGGAACACGACCTCCTGCCTGATATTGTTGTCATCCATGCTGTTGGTTCGTCTCCTTCTCCCTGCTAGATTTTCAACCTGGACCGCTCCCGAAATCCCACCTGAACCCTGTTATTCTCTGCAAATACCACCTCTCCAGGATCGCCCACTGGTCCCCAAGTAGGGTCGTCCTCTACACTGATGGCTCTGTTGACGCCGCTACAGGTAGGGCCGGGGCTGGTGTCTACATCTCCCGTCCTGATGCCCCTGAGCCTATCAAACTTTCTCTCAGAGTTCCTGACGGGGCATCCTCCACTCAGGCTGAACTGGTAGCCCTCCTTGCTGCCCTTCTCGCTGAGGAAGAAGCCGATGGTTTCTGCACCTTGCTTGTCTGCTGCGATTCCAGGTTTGCTCTCGACGGGATCGTATTTCGATCAGGGGAAAATAAGGACCTCATCCTCCGAACACGAGGGTTAACATCCACACTTCAGGATGCAGGCCGTCCTGTGACATTCCTATGGATACCCAGTCATGTCGGCATCTTGGGGAATGGGGCAACAGATGGCCTTGCCAAGACTCGCTGTAACAAGGCCACACCTGACTACGTTGTTCCTCGAACACTTTTACAGCTAAGGACCCAATAGCCATAAACACAGAGAAGCTCGGGAAGCAGCCATCCCCCTGGACTCCCCGCCCACCTGGTACGATGTCCTCCGTAACTTCCTGACCTCTCGTACGTCTATGGGAAAGGGTCGCGGAAAGGGACGTGATTGCTGCCCGTATCATCATTGGGTATGACTTTGCTTGGGAGATTGGTATCCCCGCCTCCCCTGAGCAATGCTCTAGTGCATTATGCAGAAGACCCGACAACTGCACCCTTATCCACTGCCTCCTAAGATGTCCCCCACACACAGCGTCCAGCAGGCGTCACTCCTGCTGGACCACCACTCCACGACCCCCTGATGGAGACACGATGATCCTCCCCATACTGGCCAAATATTATGTAAATTATATTGATGATGTGTTAAAGTTAAAGGAATATCCTTCCTTCCTTAGACTTTAGTAAGCTCCTTTATAATATTTATATATACTTGTGACACTTGCCAGTTGCTTCTGGTGTTATTGTACATGGGTACCTTGTGACAGCACTTGGATCCCGCTTCCTCTATCAAGCAATAAATACTGACATTGAATTGAAACTGACCAACCTAATGGGGATTTTACACACTAGTAGGTAGTAGGCAGTAGGCAGCTACCAAACAGTGAGGTACTACCGCCTGGGAAGATATTGATGCACCTTGTGTTGTCTAATGGTAGACCCTGCTGCCATATGGCATCACGAAAATTGTGACCGAGTCCCAGGTTGCTAATCTGTCTTTCTGCCGAATTTACACACAATTGCAGGGTCTCAATTGTCTCTCTACTATTGACAACGTACTCACTCTTGATCTGTTTTATTCTTTCAATTCCTGTATTATCCTATGATATCAGTTGACAATAATATTGAAGAGGGGCCTTCCCGGATGAGTCCTACCAGTCGGGAAGGTTGTGGACCCCAGGGCCAACCTGATGTACACCACCCATGTTGTGCTATGAACAATGTACAGCACTCATCATGTTGTGCCATGAACAATGTTCACCACCCATGTTGTGTCATGAACAATGTATACCACCCATCAATTCGTGCCATGAACAAAACAGAATAACAATAATCATTAACTTTACAATGTCATAACTTTACATATACTTCCCTTAACCATTTCTTCAGTAAACATACAGAAAATAGTTGTCTGTAGAAGTAAGTAACACACTTTAAGGGAGATGTTCCAGTGTGTGGCCATATGTCTGGCCACACACTACATTTAATCATGTTCACATCTGCTTGAGGGGCATAGTGCCAGAGGTACCTATATCCTAACCTTAGTCTAGGGGTTACAACATCTTTTAATCTAGTGATCTTGTTACTTGCTTCATATACATGTTTCTCTTTATACATCTCATCATGGTAAACAATGAATTGACTAGTGCCTGTTCGCACTTGTCTGCTTGCGTCAAACTCACCAGTAAGTTTTTTCTAATTACTGTTTTAAGGTTTTTTTAGACACACCCAGATTGTATTCAACATTGTCTTTATTAGACGCGAGTTTGGCATCAACAACAGTTAGATCTTGTCACCCCGGTTAACAAGGTAAGCATATTTGTGTGTGGCTTCAGAGACGAGCGCGTGACAACTTAAGTTTGAGGTCTGTCGAGGGCCAGTAGTGAGGATAGAGAATCAGTGATGATGAGACTGTCAGTAACAGAAGTTTCAATAAAATTAATGGCTGTGAGTATGGCAACTAATTCAGTTTGTAGAGTGGATGTCCAGTTATTAATTCTAACTCCTTTCTCAATCGTATGCCATAATATCCTGAACATTGGGGTTAGTTATACAGATCCTTTGTGACCTCTACTCTGCAGTCCTTCTGCGCTACCGTTCACAGGATGAGTATGGGGTGCACAATAAACTAGTTGCTCTAAGTGGCAAAATTAAATCAATGATAAACACAAACTGTAACAATGATTAGGTGGTGCGAGGTGTTACCAGTTGAGACAACAGAGGTCAGGAGGGAGGTGAGATGCAGGAACACAGCTACTAGATGAACGATTCTCTGACAACAACAATAGTCAGCTGTGCGAGGTTTGGACTGTATATAAAATATTTAGATTATAGAAGAAACAAGAATCACGTACATAAAAAAGACCAGAGGACTCTGTACCTGTAACAGCGGCAGCAAAGCCAACATAATCGTTACTTGGGGTCCTGTTGGGAGCCATTGATATCACACAGCGACTGTCTATACGCACTGTACATCTTGTCTTCCTAGTGAGAGAGGGTCTCCTGCACACGCTGGGGATGACGTCTGCTCGCCAAGATATTAACAGCCAGGAGTTACAACAAGTAATATCAGGACGACTTCCTCTCCTCCTCCTCCGAGCTACGAGCCACTACCACTTGCTTGCCTAAATTGCTACACAATGTGAAGGTTGATGTACTTATTCCCCTGAAGCGATACATATGATAATGCTTAGTATTATCAAAAATTAAGTGTAATAATTAATATGCAGGAAATTGCCATTTTATATAATAGGATTATAACTAATTTCAGAGTTTATGCAAAACCAATAAGTTTAATATGATATACGAGGAGAAGTGTAGGGAATAGTTGGCGCCGCTACAACAGCGCGAGACACAATGTTATCGAATTCCATATTGTCCATGTGTGTAAAGGGATACGTAGCATCGAGTGTCCTGATGAAACCAATAGTGGCTTTACATGTAGGTTGACGAGGCCTGTGTACCCACAGCCACCCGCACCTTCCCACTGGTAAAGCTCTCAATATAAAAGTTTATATAATAGTGTTTCCACCCAACACCTTTGATAAATGTTAAGGTTTTTGGCCTATTATTTAATAGAGATATTTTTTTAGATTTTCTTATATATTTATATATATATATATATATATATATATATATATATATATATATATATATATATATATATATATATATATTTTTTTTTTTTTTTCAAAACTAGGGTGTTCACGCCACTTGACCGAACTGCCATCAAGACAGCCCCGAGACATTATAACCACTTTGTTGAACATTTCATTTCAAGCTAAGGCTCAAGCTTGGAATTACGGGTGAAGCTGAGTACAACACAAATAATTCAAACGTTACTAATCTTGACCTGACGAGTAAGCTTTTTCTTTCTTTTGATCAAGTCAAGTTCACTGAGGTATGATTTGGTTGGCTCGTGTTATTACAGTGATGAATTATTTTTATCATAGCGCATCAAGGATTCTAATTTCGCGCGGAAGTGTAAGTAACAAGAGTGCAGAGGTCTTATTGCAACTATATCTTGCGCTAGTCAGGCCGCACCTCGATTATGCGGTTCAGTTCTGGTGCCCCTATTATAGAATGGATATAAATTCACTAGAGTCGGTGCAGCGAGGAATGACAAAAATGATTCCGGGACTTAGAAACCTTCCATATTAGGATAGGTTAAAGAAACTTAACTTGCATTCCCTAGAAAGACGAAGAGTGCGGGGAGATATGATAGAAGTATTTAAGTGGGTGAAAGGAATCAATAAAGGGGATATACTGTAGATAAAGTTCTTATAATATCCGAGCAGGATAGGACTCGGAGCAACGGATTCAAGTTGGATAAGTTTAGGTTTAGGAGGGAGATAGGAAGAAACTGGTTCACAAATAGGGTGGTGGACGAGTGGAACAAGCTTAGCAACTTTGTAGTAAGTGCTGGAACGCTGGAAACTTTCAAAAGGAGGCTAGATAGATTCATGGATGATAGAGAGTGGTAGTAACTCTCGACAGGAGCTGCCATGCACAGGTCAACCGGCCTATTGCAGACTCCTTATTTTCTTATGTTCTTAATAC
This sequence comes from Homarus americanus, assembly GCF_018991925.1. NCBI lineage: Eukaryota > Metazoa > Arthropoda > Malacostraca > Decapoda > Nephropidae > Homarus > Homarus americanus. The sequence goes on along the minus strand of NW_024756514.1, from coordinate 87,563 downwards.
ACTTCCTATGTGTGTTCCTCAAGTGCTTTTATGTAGTCAGACGTAAATTAGGTATGTGATGTTACATGGTTTGTTTTATGAGTAAATTTTCACAAGAATGTCGCTATGGAATTAAAGTTGTAATTCAAGATGTTGACAACAGTGATTCAGAGTCAGGTCATTGGTCTGGTAACAGTACATAAGAGGCAGTGTCTTGTAGTGGTCAGGTCAGGTCACCTTCTTCTTCTTCTTCTTCTTCTTTTCCTCCTCCTTTGCACACATAAAAACACCATTAACGTCTCCTCTACACATCTAAAAACACTATTAACGTCTCCTATATCCACATAAAAAAGCACTATGATTTCTCCTATACACACATAAAAAAACACCATTAACGTCTCCAATACACACATTAAGAAAACACTATTAACGTCGCCTATACACACATTAAGAAAACACTATTAACGTCTCCTATACTTAACTAAAAACACTATTAACGTCTCCTATACTTAACTAAAAACACTATTAACGTCTCCTATACACACACAAGAAACACTATTAACGTCTCCTATACACATATAATCCAAAAACAATATCGTGCCAACTCTGAACCCGTAAACAGAAACTTCTTGAGCACGGTATATGTGTGCGTGTGTGTGTGTGTGTGTGTGTGTGTGTGTGTGTGTGTGTCTGTGTGTGTGCGTGAAGAAAATAGAGAGGACGATATATCCCCGCGGCAACACACTGCAACAGAAGACAATGGCTCTTCAAAAGTGTTGTGCCTCGTGAAAGGACGTCCAGAAGGCAGTGAACCAGTGCAGGTGAAGACTAAAGTCAATCTAATGCAAAAACAGCGCCCACGAACTCGATATACTGTAATGTACTTGTGAAGAGGAGGTGATACAAGCCCCAGGTTATTTCCCTGAAGGTACACAGACGCAGAGCTAATACAAGTACACACAGAGATTATGGCCAGTTACAACGACATAGTCCTCATCCAGTTACTCAAAGAACTTTTACAGGTACACAGACATTTGTAGAGGTGCACAGATATTTATAGAGGTGCACAGACATTCACAGTAAATAAGTAGAGACATTTAAACATGTACAAAACAGATTTTAAACACGGAAGAAGTTAAAATCAATTATGCCTCGGCGATGTAGCTTTCTTAGTTTTAATTGTTGATAACTAATATATTAACTAACCCAGAATACACACTTAAGAGTTTTTATTTGCTGGAGCACATCAACACCAACTACAGTTATCTTGCCGTGAAAATAACACTCTGGAGGTTAATAACGGTGAATGTCTATCTCGATGAGCCGTAATTAACCACAGTAAATGTTCCTGGTGTGGCCATATAGCAGAGATGATCAACATACACCCAACGTAGTGACAATCAACCCAGAAATATTAAGGAAATTATTGATTAATTTTATGCTTTTTTGTCTTTCTCGGGTAATATATCCAGTGTTAATAACTTAGAAACTAGTGAATTTGAATGTATGGAGGAGACCGATTCCTTTTTCAATATATTGTAGACCCGACTTAGGGCAAAATCAAAGATAAACCCTCTACATTGTATAAGAGAGAAGAATAGATATTCAGAAAAATCGTCATAAAAGTTCACTGTGATTCATCAGATATACGAACAGAGTGCAGGGATACAATTAATGGAAATAGGCAGTCCAGACATACAAAAATATATACAAATACGTAGATAGTGAAGTGAAAAAGGGTCCCATAGGCATGACTGATCATGAGGTACAGGGTGGATACAACACACTGTATACTAAGCCTTCAGTACACAAGGAGCAACAGGGCCGGTACTGCACTCGACCGCCTTCACTTCCCCAAGTTGTAAACATAGGTACCCCTTTACAGTTGGGTGAACTGAGAGCGCCCGGGGATCAAACCACCGATTCCCTGAACTGGAGACGAGCGCTGTATCCACTCGACCGTGCTGACATAAAGGGAATATACAGAAAAATACAGGTATACAAACAATACTGTATATTGAAACAGTGCAGGTATACAGAATATATACAGAGACAGTGCGTGTATGCAAATAATTAACATAAATATTGTAAATTCAAGAGAGGTGAGAAATAAGTTAAAATACCAATCTCTCTCACCTAATGATCATCAAGCACAAGATTTCAAGGAATTTTGTCCACAACTGTACCTCTACACTGTCTACAGTATATACACTTTGAATTAATATGGACTTGCATGATAATATTTTCTGAACAAATAAATCTATCTGTCTGTCTGTCTGTCTATCTGTCTATCTGTCTGTCTGTCTGTCTAGTCCCCAAGATAAGTTTATATATAACAAACAGACGTGAGGAACACCGTGTACCACCAAACATCACCTTATCAGACTGCTTCTCAAGTGGTTCTCTCTTGACTCAGTTTACCTTAACACAGGAGTAAGTAAGCTAACTACATCGTTATTAAAAGATGAATAACTCCTCTTGGTCCTGAAGCCTGTGAAGGTAACGATGTTATCCTTAAATAAGGAAGAAATTTTAATAACATAAATTAAATCCATTTCTTAGATACGTAAAGATGAATTCAATTAATTTATAACCAATTGATGCCGATTAACTTGTATAGGTTATTACGCCATATATGAAGCAAATGAATTTTGCCTCTACCACCACCATAACACGCTTGTGACAGTCTACACCCTAGCAATACACTCTACAGTACACCACACTGCCTCTACTACCATCACAACACTCTTGTGACAGTCTACACCCTACAGTACACCACACTGCCTGTACTACCACCACAACACTCTAGTGACAGTCTACACCCTAGCAGTACACCCTACAGTACACCACACTGCCTGTACTACCACCACAACACTGTAGTGACAGTCTACACCCTAGCAGTACACCCTACAGTACACCACACTGCCTGTACTACCACCACAACACTGTACAGTGTACACCACACTGCCTCTACTACCCCACAACACTCTAGTGACAGTCTACACCCTACAGTACACCACACTGCCTGTACTACCACCACAACACTCTAGTGACAGTCTACACCCTAGCACTACACTCTACAGTACACCACACTGCCTCTACTACCACCACAACACTCTAGTGACAGTCTACACCCTAGCACTACACTCTACAGTACACCACACTGCCTCTACTACCACCACAACACTCTAGTGACAGTCTACACCCTAGCACTACACTCTACAGTACACCACACTGCCTCTACTACCACCACAACACTCTAGTGACAGTCTACACCCTAGCACTACACTCTACAGTACACCACACTGTCTCTACTACCACCACAACACTCTAGTGACAGTCTACACCCTAGCACTACACTCTACAGTACACCACACTGTCTCTACTACCACCACAACACTCTAGTGACAGTCTACACCCTAGCACTACACTCTACAGTACATCACACTGTCTCTACTACCACCACAACACTCTAGTGACAGTCTACACCCTAGCACTACACTCTACAGTACACCACACTGCCTCTACTACCACCACAACACTCTAGTGACAGTCTACACCCTAGCACTACACTCTACAGTACACACCTGTCTCTACTACCACCACACAACACTCTAGTGACAGTCTACACCCTAGCAGTGCACTCTACAGTACACCACACTGTCTCTACTACCACCACAACACTCTTGTGACAGTCTACACCCAAGCAGTACACTCTACAGTACACCACTGTCTCTACTACCTGTCTCCTGTGTGACAGTCTACACCTACCACACTCTACAGTACACCACACTGTCTCTACTACCACCACAACACTCTAGTGACAGTCTACACCTAGCAGTACACTCTACAGTACACCACACTGCCTCTACCACCACCACAACACTCTAGTGACAGTCTACACCTAGCAGTGCACTCTACGAGTGCACCACACTGTCTCTACTCTACAGTCACACCAAAGCAGTACACTCTACTACCACCACAACACTGTAGTGACAGTCTACACCTTAGCGGTACCCTCACACTACACCACACTGCCTCTACTACCACCACAACACTGTAGTGACAGTCTACACCTTAGCGGTACACCTCACACTACACCACACTGCCTCTACTACCACCACAACACTGTAGTGACAGTCTACACCTTAGCGGTACCCTCACACTACACCACACTGCCTCTACTACCACCACAACACTGTAGTGACAGTCTACACCTTAGCGGTACCCTCACACTACACCACACTGCCTCTACTACCACCACAACACTGTAGTGACAGTCTACACCTTAGCGGTACCCTCACACTACACCACACTGCCTCATTGCTAAAATGATCCTTGAAGTTGAGGAAAATAAACAGCATAAACTTCAAGTAACTCAGTGACGAACTTCATAAAATATGTAATTTTGTTCAACAATTTATCACCATAAATAATTCCACCAGAAATTATACATCAACATTAACCCCTGCTGTATAATGACTCCCTCAAGTATCACATAATAAATTATTCCACTCAATACACTGGAAATAATACTTTAAACACACATCACACCACCGACACATCCCAAGTTTCCAACAACTACACAGTTTCCACCTTTTCGTGTAGGGGATTTAATTCCACTAGGCTCCACTAGAAAGCTCTTACCTGATGCCAAGTGGGGTCTCCCAGCGCCACCCCAAATCCACACTCGGCACTGTCTTACCAATTCCACTCCAGCGGCACCCTCTACCTGCTTCACCGACACCTCAGAGACGGCCACAGCTGCTTGTATACTCGGCAAGGTTCCTGCAAGAATTTCTTTATTGTTATCTCCGGCCTCAAGTTACCTCAGACGGATTCTCTCTGTTCTCCCTACTTACAGTTTATTCTCTTACTTCACACTATCTCGCTGTGTTCCCGAGAAGAGTATCTGTAGGAGCCTTATAAGTTATCCACTGTATTTTTGTTTCCTGCAGTGACAAACATACCAAGTACACAAAAAGGAGGACAGTCTAGTTTTAGATTAACATGATTTAAATATCTCCATCTGCGGAGTCTGGCGATCGAGTGGATACAAAGCTCGACTCCTGTTCCAAGGGTCGGTGGTTCGATCCCAGGGCACTACCAGTTCACACAACTGTAAACAGAAAGTGACTGTCCCTAACGAAGAGTCATGCATATGGGACCCAATTTCTCTTTTCATCTTCCTATGAACACCTAAACCTAACGGGTTCATCTCACTAATATTATTACAGGGGCGGGCAGTTGTGAGTCTCCTTTTTGGCAATACAATCACTTTCCTGGAGGGTTCGCTGGATTTTTTAACACATCACCTGATAACACACTGAGCATATACTGTATAATAATGTGCTAAGTTTAAAAACGAGATCCAGGAGAAGACTCCATCCAGTAACTGAGTTTGGGAGATTTTTCTTTATCAACGTAAAGACGATCGGCTGAATGACATCCTTCTAAACCACTCGAGTCAAAGAGCAGCAATAGTGGGGTGTCCACCTCGACCAGGCAAGACGAAGGGGGAAAACCTGAAGTCATGTTTGATGATCGAGGCACTGGAGATGAATGGAAGAAGGCAAATCATTTTTGCAGCAAAATTCCTAGTGGTTATATGACGTATGCACAACAAAAAGACTTAAAAAGAGATGAGAGCAAGATTCTGTATCACTCTTGTGCATTACAGCCTACTGTACACTCCTCAGACGGCGAGGAAATTCATGATTGTGATACAACACGATTCTTACACTGTGCGCCAACTGAAAACTTTACTTGAATGAGGTCTCACTGCCTGGAAGCTGTCTGAGTAGAGTCATGTTGATTTCAGCCACCGTTTCATTCTTTGGTGCAAGAATTGCGCGTACACGCAGCCACTTGTGATCCTTGTAGTGGTAGATAATGTTTGGGTAGACCATGTTAGTGAGCTCAGTTGAGGACTTTACAACATTTCCACATCTTTCCGGAATGATTATTTATCCTTCTGAATCAACAGGGAAAGTTCCATTCCCAATCTGTAGTCGAAGGTTTGCAAATCGTTCAGTATCCTGATCTTGTAGATGTACTCTCATGTTTGTGGATAGGGTGAGTGTCTGAACACTTCTCCAAAGGAATGATGCCTTGAGGCACGCATTCAGTTCATCAGCTGGAGTGCTTCGAGGAATGACAGGTAGGATCTGGCGAAAGTCTCCATCAATGACCATTGTAATGCCACCCATGATCTGGTCATTTTCTCGTATGTCTGCAAGGTCCTGTCCAATGCTTCAAACGCTAACTTGTGAGACAGTGCATTCATCCCAGACTATGAGGTTGCCTTTTTCTAAGAGTTTTTGCCTTTGCCGATCCCTTTTTTATGTTGCACACTGGATTCTCATTGTGAGCGAGGTTGAGAGGCAGTTTAAAAGTTGAGTGTGCAGTACGTCCTCCTTCTAGTAGTGTTGCAGCAATGCCTGAGGATGCCACAGCAAGAGCACTTTTCCCCTGATAACGTACTTTGGCCAACAGAAGGTTGATCAGGAATGTTTTTCCTGTCCCGCCAGGTGCATCAAGAAAGATCATACCTCCCTGCTCCGCTTGTATCGCTTGCAAGATCTGTTCGTAAGCATTTGCTTGATCAGGCACCAGGTGAGGCTCATTTTCTTCAAGAAAATTCACCAGAACTTCATCTGAGTAGTCTGTCTCTCTGAGCAACTCCCTGTTTGCAGCTACTGGTTCTTCTCGGTTTGGGGAAGGCAATCCAAAATCAGTCAGATTTTTTCCGCATAGCTCCATCACTTTGTCTTCCAGCATGATCAGAGCCCTGTTGAACATGCCATCCATGAACTCAATCTCTTGACCAGGATGTTCTCTTCTTGCTTGATGAAGCAGATCCTCTGAAAGATTTTCTTGGTGGTTTTTCCAGAGCTGGCTTGGGTTGGAAAGTCCACATGTAGCAATCATGATGGCAAACAGGTTCCTCATTCTCATTGGCGATTGAGTAGCTGCTGCCTCCTCTAATGTGTCATTCCAGTGACCATCATCTCAAGGATCCGATGTTGAAGGATATCCAGGGATAAAGTCAGGCAATGCTTTGGGACGTGTCTACACGGTTCATCCCAACAACTTTGAATGCTATTGTTTGAGACTACTTTTGCACCACATCCGTGGCCTAACATCATATGCAGCACTCAAGACAGTGAATGGACAAGTCTGCAGAACCTATCAGAAAGCGTGTAATCTCCTTGGCCTACTTGTATATAGCTGCCGCCATCTTAGACTCTAAGTGTAGTGCTCTTCTTACTGCACACGACAACAGCAGAGGAAAATGATCTTAATCTCACCATTTTCTGGGACGAGCTATTGGCAGAGTGGCTATCATCTCGACGTCTGTGGATGGATAAGATGCGTGGAAGACCTACTGCACGTTAATCCGGCTTTCTTCCTCACTTACACATAATTGTAGGGTCTCAATTATTTCACTTATTTGACAACACAACTTATAATTCTTTTCTCAATCTTTAATATATAGTTTTTTTTTTTGGTTAAAAAAAATCTCGCCTCCCCCCCCAATCCCAGGCCCCGATGTGGGTCGGTTATCTGTATCCTGGTGGGTTAATCTCCGTAATGTAGGCGTAGGTGCAAAGTTTGACGGGAAGAGAAAAATTGAGTTCAGAAAACATCACACTCACAATATCTCTCACATATAGCATCAAATCAGAATCAATTTACTGTTTTCTTGAGAATTCTGGTTCAATTTCAGTATCCCCGGGCTAGCGCTGAGGGGCTAGAAAGTAAGAAAACTTCTTTTAAAAACAGTGAAGCTCCTGAGAACCCGTATATTATTTTCATTTTCATTATTATTATTATTATTATTATTATTATTATTATTATTATTATTATTATTATTATTATTATTATCATTATTGTTATTATTAATATTGTTTGTTATTATTATTATTATTTTAACACGAGATACGTTCCAAGAGAGGTCGCTTTTAACAGAATTCTAACTAAATCGAAGTGTTGTTTCAATGGAATAATTTAGTTTGGTACTTGAGAGAAACACAAAATACTAAAAAGACTGACAGTCTACCCAGATGCACCTCAGCCCATCTCCGAGAATAAACAAAACATTGTTTTTTGTAGTATTATGTTAAAACAAACACTCCTTAATCTAAATCAACACAGCTAAAATTATGGGACTGAAATGGTCTGTTTACTAGTGATCAGCTGATGGGAATATGGGGGGGGGGAGGTGAGGTGATATTTTTGACAGTTGATGCCAAGGTCTAGTTCATACTTATTTATCTGTCTTAAAAGTGACTTTAAGTTTTTCTCTTATAAAATGTCACTGAACTGACATGTTCTCATTAATTTTATTATAAAGGGCTAACTAAAATTTGTATCTCTTGTGCAAAATATATGACGTTTATATTTAAATTATTCGCTGTCTTACAAGGATTCTAGCAATGCAAATTATATTCTCCTAACTTTAGTCTGTGATATTATATAAGATAAAAACGTTAAGCCTATAACCACCCAACCCTGGCTGGGAAGGGGAGGTGACAGTGACATGTTTGACAGATGGGGCCGAAGGTCTAGTGAAGTATTTATTTGTCCTTCAGAGTGAGTTTTTGTTTATCGTTTACAAAATGTTACAGAAGTGACCGGGGAGAATATAATTTACATTGCTGGAATTCTTACAAGATAGTGATTAATTTGAATATAATAATGCTATAGTTTGCACTAGACAAAAATTTTAGTAATCATTTAGTACATTATTTTGAGTACATATGAAGTACAGGTGAAGGGTGAGGTGAAGGGTGAAGTGAAGGGTGAGGTGAAGGGTGAAGTGAAGGGTGAGGTGAAGGGTGAGGTGAAGGGGGTGGGGTGAAGGTGAGGTGAAGGTGAGGTGAAGGGTGAGGTGGTGAGGTGAAGGGTGAGGTGAGGTGAGGTGAATGGTGAGGTGAAGGGTGAGGTAAGTGAGGTGAAGGTGAAGTCAGGATGATAAGAAGAGTGAGGTGAAGGGAGATGAGAAGTTTAAGGTGAAGTTTGAGGTGAAGGGTGAGGTAAAGGGAGTGGTGAAGGGGTGAGGTGAAGGATGAGGTGAATGGTGAGGTGAATGGTGAGATGAAGGGTGAAGTCAAGGATGATAAGAAGAGTGAGGTGAAGGGAGATGAGAAGTTTAAGGTGAAGTTTGAGGTAAAGGGAGTGGTGAAGGGTGAGGTGAAGGGTGAGAAGGGTGAAGAGGGTGGAGAGGTGAAGGTGATGGGTGAGGGTGAGGTGAAGAGGTGAGGGTGAGGTGGGTGAGGGTGAGTGAGGTGAAGGTGAAGTGAAGGTGAGGTGAGGTGAGGGGGTGAGGTGAAGTGTGAGGTGAAGGGTGAAGTGAAGGGTGAGGTGAAGGGTGAAGTGAAGGGTGAGGTGAATGGTGAGGTGAAGGGTGAAGTCAAGGATGATAAGAAGAGTGAGGTGAAGGAGATGAGAAGTTTAAGATGAAGTTTGAGGTGAAGGGTGAGGTAAAGGAGTGGTGAAGGGGTGAGGTGAAGGTTGAGGTGATTGGTGAGGTGAAGGGTGATGTGAAGGGTGAGGTGAAGGGTGAAGTCAAGGATGATAAGAAGAGGTGAAGGGAGATGAGAAGTTTAAGGTGAAGTTTGAGGTGAAGGGTGAGGTAAAGGGAGGGTGAAGGGTGAGGTGAAGGGTGAGGTGAAGGGTGAAGTGAGGGGTGAAGTCAAGGATGATAAGAAGAGTGAGGTGAAGGGAGATGAGAAGTTTAAGGTGAAGTTTGAGGTGAAGGGTGAGGTAAAGGAGTGGTGAAGGTGAGGTGAAGGGTGAGGTGAAGGGTGAAGTGGGGTGAGGTGAATGGTGAGGTGAAGGGTGAAGTCAAGGATGATAAGAAGAGTGAGGTGAAGGGAGATGAGAAGTTTAAGGTGAAGTTTGAGGTGAAGGGTGAGGTAAAGGGAGTGGTGAAGGGTGAGGTAAAGGGAGTGGTGAAGGGTGTGGTGAAGGATGGGGTGAAGGATGGGGTGAAGGGTGAGGTGAAGGGTGAAGTGAAGGGTGAGGTGAAGGGTGAGGTGAAGGATGATAAGAAGAGTGAGGTGAAGGGAGATGAGAAGTTTGAGGTGAAGGGTGAGGTGAAGGAAGATGAGAAGGTTGAGGTGAAGGGTGAAGAAGGATTATAAGAAGAGTGACGTGAAGGGAGATGAGAAGTTTGAGGTGAAGGATGAGGTGAAGGATGAGGTGAAGGATGAGGTGAGGTGAATGGTGAGGTGAAGGGTGAAGTGAAGGATTATAAGAAGAGTGACGTGAAGGGAGATGAGAAGTTTGAGGTGAAGGATGAGGTGAAGGTTGAGGTGAAGGGTGAGGTGAAGGATGAGGTGAAGGGTGAGGTGAAGGATGAAGTGAAGGGAGATATGAAGAGTGAGGTGAAGGGAGATGAGAAGGGTGAGATGAAGGAAGAAAAGAAGGGTTCAGGTGAAGGATGAAGTGAAGGGATATAAGAAGAGTGAGGTGACGGGAGATGAGAAGGATGAGGTGAAGGGAGAGATGAAGGGCGAGGTGAAGGATGAGGTGAAGGGTGTGGTGAAAGGTGAGGTGAATGGTGAAGTCAAGGGTGAGGTGAAGGGTGAAGTGAGGGGCTAGGTGAATGGTGAGGTGAAGGGTGAGGTGAAGGGTGAGGTGGAGTGTGATGAAAAGGTTGAACTATCACTATCACCACCACTATCACTGCCATCATTTCACCACCACCACTAACAGCACCTCCAGTAACACAACCATTATCATCACCATCACTGCGACTACCACCAGTAACACCACACACTTACCCCACCACTACCACCAGTAACACCACCACTTACCACCACTACCACCACCACCACCACTAACACCACCACACCACTACCACCACCACTACCACCACTTACCCCACACCCACCAGTAACACCACCCCTTACCCCACCACTACCACCAGTAACACCACCACTACCACCACACCACCACAACCTGCACCCCATACCCACCACTACCACCAGTAACACCACACCACTACCACTACCAGTAACTACCCCACACACCACTACCAGTAACACCACCACTTACCACCGCCACTACACCAAACCCACCATTACCACTACCCACCACTACCACCAGTAACACCACCACTACCACCAGTAACACCACCACTTACCCTCCACTACCAGTAACACCACCACTTACCCCCACTACCAGTAACACCACCACCCCACCACTACCACCTCCACTACCCTCCACTACCACCACTTACCACCACTTACCACTACCACCAGTAACACCACCACCCACCACCTACCCACCACCACTACCACCAGTAACACCACCCTTACCCCTACTACCAGTAACACACCCCTAACCACCACTTACCCCACTACCCAGTAACACCACCTACCCCACTACTACCACCACCAGTAACACCACCCCCACCCCACCACTACCAGTAACACCACCACTTACCCTCCACTACCACCAGTAACACCACCACACTACTACCACCAGTAACACCACCACTTACCACACCACCACCTACTTACCACCCACCAGTACCACACTACCACACTACCACCAGTACACCACCACCCCACCCACTAGTACCACCCAGTAACACCACCACTTACCCACACCACTACCACCAGTAACACCACCACTTACCCCACTACTACCAGTAACACCACCACTTTCCTACCACTACCACCAGTAACACCACTTACCCCACCACTACCACCAGTAACACCACCACTTACCCCTCCACTACCACCAGTAACACCACCACTACCACCCCACCACTACTACCACCAGTAACACCACACCCCACTACACCACTACCCACCCCACCACTGCCAGTAACACCACCACTTACCCACTACTACCACCAGTAACCACCACCCACTACCACACAGTAACACCACCACTTACCCTACTCCACTAACACCACCAGTAACACCACTACCACTACCTAACACCACCACTTACCCTCCACCACCACCACCCCACACCACCACTACCACCAACACCACCACTTACCCCCCACCCACCAGTAACACCACACTTACCCTCCACTACCACCAGTAACACCACCACTTACCCCTCCACTACCACCAGTAACACCACCACTTACCCCACCACTACCACCAGTAACACCACCACTTACCCCACCACTACCACCAGTAACACCACCACTTGCCCTACCACTACCACCAGTAACACCACCACTTACCCCACCACTACCACCAGTAACACCACCACTTGCCCTACCACTACCACCAGTAACGCCACCACTTACCCCACCACTACCACCAGTAACACCACCACTTACCCCTCCACTACCACCAGTAACACCACCACTTACCCCACCACTACCACCAGTAACACCACCACTTACCCCACCACCACCACCAGTAACACCACCACTTACCCCTCCACTCTAACCATCACTTTTCTTCCGAGGCTAATATCAATACTCTCTTTCCCTCACTCTTGTCCATCACAGACTTTGGTGACTCTAAGAAACGCTTGCCTCTTACCTTAGCATTAATCAAATTTATTGAGTTTTCACACATAATTCTTCGCCTTCCCTCACCACGTTCCTTATCCTCGAAATATTACGGCCATTTCCCCCGAACCGGTGACTTGTGTCTCTCCAAGAGCTGCGTTTATCTTGTAACTCCTCGTCTAATGTCCTTTACCTCTCTTTCATTACTCGCTCACTCGGCTTTATGGCCTGATGTTCGCCTCCCCTGTATCCTCTTCCAACCTTGCTGACGAAGACGTTGTTATCTCCTCGCCTGTTGTCATCATCTTCACAATGTTCCATATCCCCCCATCGAGGCGCGTATCTCAGGACACTGGCACTGATACGCGACAACAAGATGGAGGGAAATAGATAGCGGAAGAAAATATTTGTATTTGGTTGGATATCTTGTTGGTACAGTTTAGGTTGAGCGACATAGTTGTGGAGAAATTAGGTGTGAAATAAAACGGATTTGTTGACAGGTGAAAATGGGCCTCAGCAAGACCTTACCCACTCATTAGGATTTGACCAGAGTTATAGTGGCCGTCAATCCTAGGACAAAATTTTATGGTTTGGATTCCTAATTGTCACCTATATCAAATCCTTTCCAATCCTAATATATAAAAATTTTATTGGCTAGATTAGGTTAGGACGCATTTATCTTGTAACGTGTGAGTCTTGTCCTATCGTCGTGTAAAGTCTATCTTATAAAAAGACAATAGAGGCGAGGGCGTTAAAACATCTGCTGATGGCAGCAAAACTAACACACAACGTTAATAACCTCACCCTTAAGATGTATATGTTATCCTCTCACTTCTGAGGACGCCAGCTTGACTCACTTAAGTTCCATATTTTGCTGCATTAGTTACACATCGACCATAAACATTACGCTGCAATTGTAGTCTCGGGCAGCAGGTTTCAGTTTCAATGAAATAGTTTGTGGACCTCAAAATGTATAATTTTAACTGGCAATGGAGAAGTTGCTCATACAGCAACACTTGGTGGAATATGAAAGAGTTTTTGCTATGACTGACATCTTAAGACCCAAGCTGACAATATTATAGATTTCAAGTATATTAGACGTATCGGGATAAATGACCCACCAATACCAACAGTTCAGTCAGTTCTTCGAGAAAATCACGAACAAGTCGTCGGGGAAACGTTTTAATTTGAATGGAAAAACCTAAGCTGGGTGTTTGAAGTGAGAAAAATCAATATGATTTAACTAAAAAAAAGTGAAAATCAGTTATTTTCTAAACATACAAGCCATACCCTGCTATAATACACGGTGGCCGGGCAGGTGTTAATTCTTAACATTCAGTGGCTAATATCTTTCATCATGGCAGAATGCTGGTTCACCCAATGGTTGTTCCACCATCATTCAGCAGCTAATAGGTAATGGGTTACCCTACCACCCTAGCAGGATGCTGGTCCACCCAAGGGTTGTTTCACCATCATTCATAAGCCTTGAGTTACTCCACCATTTTGCCAGGATGATAGTACACCCAAAGGTTGTTCCATCATCATTTAGCAGGATGATAGCGCACACAAGGGTTATTGTACTAACGGCAAGTGCAGCCGTCAATATGCTCATTTATTACTTAGTGGTAAAGGGCTGGTGTAGGCAGGGAGGGAAAGCAGTAGAGAAGCGAACTATAGTCTTTCCACTCTAGCCTGGGGCAGCATACTCAAAACACCTATCAGTTACGTACAATAGCACAGATACAGTACCGTAACTTATAGACTCCTCACAGTCTCGTAAATTTCTCTTACTCAAAATTTAATTATAGTCCCATAAGCAGTCTGTAACTCTAGTGTTTAATCTGTAAATTTAGTTCTCTTATCCGAAGGTAGATGGCAGTGCAGGAGCTAGTTGGCCAATCGTCGCTCAGTTAACAAAATCAACAACCAATCACAAGAGAAGGAGAAATCAGCTGAGATCGACGCACGTGATCGTTGCTAGACGTACTTCAAGCATCATTAGTGAAGATGGAACGTCAATGTGGCATTTAAAAACTCATGCACCGTTAAACAAATGTTAATCAAGAACTCCCCCAACAATACAAGTGGCTCCATTTGTAAAGTTCCTTGCAAGGAATGAAATATGTTTTACTTAGGCCAGACAGGTAAAGATCTTGTAACTAGACTTAAACAACATAGATATAGTGTTAGGACAGGCCAGGAATCCGATGCTCTGTTTGTTCATTTGAGAGATAATAAGCATTGCATTGACTGGGATAATGCCTCCTCAATATTATCTTGTAATTCAATTGACAGTAGGAACATTATAGAATCTAGTCTCATTAAACATACCGAGTCCGTCAACATGAATTTGAGTAATGGTATGTACAAACTGGATAATTTCGTAATTAAGAAGATTTGTAACCAGGTGAGAAGGTTGGGTCAGCTTACCCTCTAACCTAACTACCTACCGCTGCAGTGCTTTTGTGAAGATTAGTAGGGTCAATACCTATACCTGACCATTGTGGACTTGATCTCACCCTCCTCTGTATATATATACCCTGTTTTGTACTTCTTCTTAGTCTGTACTTACCCCTGAAGATGTGAATTACACGAAAGCACTTGGGAACTTCGTGTTTTCTTTTTCCTTGTGGTTATCAGCTTATACCTGGATAAGAACATAAGAACCTAAGAATGGAGGAAACTGCAGCAGGCCTATTGGCCCATACTGGGCAGTCCCGTTTACACCCAACCCCTATTGCTCATATAAGCATCCAACCTATGTTTGAAGCTATTCAGCGTATTCGAGTTAATGATGATATTTGGTAACTTGTTCCATTCATCCACTACTCTGTTTCCAAACCAGTGTTTACCAATTTCGCGCCTAAATCTGAATTTATCTAATTTAAAACCATTGTTACGAGTTTGCTCCTGGTTGGATAGCTTGAGTACCTTTGTAATGTCCCCTTTGTTTAGCCCTGACTTCCATTTATACACATCTATCAGGTTGCCTTTCGCTCTACGTCTCTCGAGGGAGTGCAAATTAAGATGCTTTAACCTGTCTCTATACTCAAGGTTCCTAATGTTGGTTATGTATCTATGCTACTGTGCCGAGTAGCATTTATATATGTAATTACGTGGCACCACTGCACGTGTTATGTGGCAACATTGCCCCGAGGCTGCCATATGGCAAGGCAGTCTCAATCTGACTCTGTGGGCCGTGCATGGCACACGCAAGTCACCACTTGTATTTCTCCTATCCGTTAATAAATGGACTTCAGTGTTACCAGGTGTTACCCTACCCATCACTGCCTTCTTCAGGGAACACTTGGAACCTTCACCTAATGCCCGGGATTAGTCTTGTCATTCTCCTCTGAATTCTTTCCAAGGATTCTATATCCATTCTGTAATACGGTGACCAGCACTGAACTGCATAATCCAGGTGTGGTCTCACAAACGCAAGATACAGTTTTAGGATGACCTCGCTAGTCTTGTAACTAACACGCCTTTGTATGAACCCAAGTACTTTATTAGCCTTGTTTCGAGCAAAAACACATTGTTTACTTGGCTTAAGATTACTACTTATCATTACTCCTAAATCTCTCTCGCAGTCGGATTTCTCTATGGCATCGTTGTTCAACTGGTATCTGGTTTCCCTGTTTACATCTCCTATACTGAGCACTTTATATTTGTCCACGTTGAATTTCATCTTCCATTTTTCAGACCATTAGGAAAATTTGTTTAGATCTTCCTGTAGTTTTGCAGAGTCCTCGTCCGATATAAAAACACGTCCTATTTTAGTGTCATCAGCAAATTTACGTATGTTGCTGTCTATGCCGATATCTATGTCGTTTATGTATATAATAAATAATAATGGTTCAAGTAGTAAGCCTTGGGGAACTCCACTAGTGACACTGCTCCAATGGGACTTAGTGCCGTTAATGCTCACTCGCTGTTTCCTGTCCTGTAACCACGCCTTAATCCATTTAAGAATATTACCTTTGATGCCATGTGCTTCTACCTTTCTAATTAATCTTTCGTGGGGGACTCTGTCGAAGGCTTTGCTAAAGACGAGAAATACCACATCATAATTGTGCCCCTCGTCCACCGATTCGAAAACTGATGAAAAGAATGTTAATAGATTAGTTAAACACGAACGTCCGCTTGTGAAGCCATGTTGGGAATCATTGATCAACTTGTGCTTCTACAGGTGATTTCGAATAGAGTTTGAAATGATTGATTCTAGTAATTTGCCTATTATTGATGTTAGGCTGATTGGGCGGTAGTTAGAGGATAGTGATCTATCCCCCTTCTTGAAAATCGGTATTACATTCGCTATCCTCCAGGATTCTGGTACTACACCTGTTTTTAAGAACATGTTAAACAACTTTGCTAAGGGCATAGTAAGCTCTTCCTTACATTCCTTTAATACTCTGGCAAATAACTCATCGGGACCAGGTGACTCATTAGGCTTTAGTTTGTCTATTTGCTTACAAACATCCTTACTCGTCACTACTATCTCGCTTAATTTGTTTTCTTCATTATCTCTGAATAGAGTCGGTGCCTCTGATATCATGTAAAAATTTTCGGTGGTGAAAACTGTTAAAAAATATTTATTCAAATTATTGCTCATTTCTCCGTCGTTGTCAGTGAGCTCACCGGTATCTGACGGAATTCGTCCAATCTTTTCTCGTGTTTTAGTTTGATACATTTGGTAGAATCCTTTGGGGTTTGTCTTTGCCTTCCTTGCTATCCTTACCTCATTATTCCTCTTGGCTTTCCTTATGTCGGTTTTGACCCTACTTGTCAATGCCTTATAATAATCCTGGAGGTAAATTTCGCCACGATTTATCCTTCTACCTATAGCCTTCCTGTGGCCAATGATGTTCTTTAAATAATCATTTCTCCATTTAGGGTCATTGTTGTCAGATATGAGTTTTTTGTATGGTATGTTCTGCCTTTGTGCATTAAGTAACTCATTATTTAAATTGTCGTGGAACTCGGCAATCTCAGATCTCGTTATCATGTCGGTGTCTTCTGTCAGGTTCACGCCCAAGCGCGACACCCCTTCTCTCAGCTGCCTCTTTGAACTGTCAAAGTTTGCCCTTCTGAAATCTGGTACTTTAGTGGAATTTTCCTTACATCTGCCCTGAAAATCTAACTGGAATCTAATTTCTTTGTGATCGCTGTTTGCAAGTTCGTTCCCTACCTCGACATTACTAATGAGGTTTTCTCTCTTCGACAGAACTAAATCGAGTATATTACTACCCAGGGTGGGATCGGTTATATGTTGACTCAGGAAACAGTCCTGTATCGTTTTGAGAAAATCCTCTGATTCTGAGTTACCAGTAAGGTCAGTCCAATCTATTTGGCCAAGGTTAAAGTAGCCTACTATACAGACTTTGTTGTGTATGGAAGCCCTGCGCATTTCATCCCAGATAAGTCTCTCATTCACTCTATCAAGATTGGGAGGTCAATATATTACTCCTGTGATTAATTTTTCCCTACCTTTGATTAATTCTAACCAAATTGTTTCTGTATTCCGCTCAGTTTTTATTTCCTTATTTATTTCACACTTCAGATTATCTCTGACATAGATTGCTACTCCGCCTCCTTTCCTGGTCTGCCCATCTGTATGGAACAATTTGTAACCCGCAATTTGGTATTCGACCGGTAACTCACGTGAGTCTAGGTTGATCCATGTTTCAGTGAATGCTATTATGTCGACTTTTTCGGTACGTACCAAGGCCCTAATATCATCCAATGTGCTTCTCATACTTCTACTGTTCGCGTAGTAGACATTTAAGTTAGTCGTGTTTTGAGTCCTCCCTTTACCGCGTTTAGGTTTAAACTCCCTGTCTAATTTAGTTTTGTCATCATTCCAAACACTATTTCCCTGTAATCTTTCACTTTGTTTACCCGCTTCCACTGCAGTCTCCTCCACTCCCGTGCCCATATGTTCCCCAGGTAGTTTAAAGACTTCGATATCTTTTGAACTGTCCCCTCTAGAGATCCAGCCAGGGTTGCCACCCCCTCCCGAGACAGGTGTACCCCATCACTCGCATAAAGGTCCCTTCTGCCGTAGAAGTTGTCCCAGTTGTCAATGAATGGGACTGATATTGACTTGCAATATCCGTCAAGACGGCCGTTGACACCAACTGCCCTTGACAACCATTCATTGCTAACTCTCCTTCTAGGCAGGACACCACATATGATAGGGATCCCTCCCTTAGTCCTAATACGATCTATAGCTGCCTTGAACTTATCAAGAAGCTCCTCGCTTCTACACCGGCCAATATCGTTGCCTCCTGCACTGAGGCAGATAATGGGTATGTTCCCATTACCAGACAAGATATTGTCCATCCTGTCATCTATGTCCCCCACCCCAGCCCCTGGCAAACACACACCTCATCCTATTTTTATTTTCACCACAAAAGGCTCTGTCCTAGTACCTTACAGGTGAGTCACCAACAATTAAAGTTTTTATACCTTCCTTGTCAGCCCTGTTCCTGACTGTACTAACGTCCATTTCGTCTATCAAGGGACTGAACGAGTTGGTACTCTTAGCTGTTGTTGTCGTTGTTGTATCCTTGGTGTGTTTCTTAACCACCAGTTTGGTAGTCCCTCTAATCACAACCTTCCATTCGTCATTCACCGGCTTTCCCTGTCTCGTTTCTTCCTTCATCCTTGCTATCTCTTCCATTAATTTCAAGATTTCTTGCTCTAATTTCAGGTTTTTTTCCTTGGTATTCTCTAACTCGGCCCACATATGGGCATAACACCTTTTACAAGTAGCACTAGCCATATCTGGTAATTATTCCCAGGAGCGGAGCTAAACTGCCGTGACCTTTCCCCAAGTGAGGTCAGATTTACTTGCATATATATATATATATATATATATATATATATATATATATATATATATATATATATATATATATATATATATATATATATATATATATATATATATATATATATATATATATGTAACATTCAGAAATTTCAAATGCCCAGCCATTAGCGATACTGAGCGTTCAAGGTCGTCTGAGGGAAGAGAGCGCTCCCCGCACATAGTGGGAGGTTGTGGAACTAGGCCTATATGATATTAAATGTAATTTGCCGAATTAATAATGATGCGATTCATGAAGTTAAGGGACTATTATTGAATTTGAAATTATTATAGATCGTTTATCAGTCTGAATAATGTTACGGGTGTCCCAAGGAGTTATTAGTTAGGCGGAAAATATGTCACGTAGGCCTAAGCTAGCGCCTTGGAGAGACGCGACGCTGGCTGGTCCTCAGTCACGTGAAAGCGATTGGACCTACAGGACATCCCTGCGCGTCCGTCCACAGAAATAGTCACGTGGCCTAGTCACCTGTGTTGCACTATTGCAGTATAACAAGTAAGTCTCATTCGATCTCAGACAGGGTTAGATAGGGCAGTGGTAAAGTTAACAAGAGCTAACAGTGAGTTCATTTCAGGGTTTCCGTCAGAACCCACTTGACTGCGAGAAATTGACTGCGAGAGTGATGACCGCGAGAGATTGACTGCCGTTTGAGACTGCCGTTGATGATTGAGGGTGGCGATTGTCGCCATTGGACCGATCAGTGTAGGCCTGTCACTGTTTAGCGGGGTATCAAAGGATCTCTTGAGGGAATCTAGCCGTCTGGGTGCCCAGCTGACGACGGGACGATCGTTGGGGTCATCAGCTCTCCTCTACCTCGGCTCACAACACCACATGTCTCGAGCAGCTTAGTGAAACCCTCTTGCTAACGGGAAGCTAAAGCTTCTCTCAACTGTACAAGGTCTGATTTGCTCACTCCCTTCCGTTTCATGGATGTACTGGGGGTAAAGTGAGGCCAGCTGAGTGATACAGGGTCGCACACTGAGACCATGAGTCTAGGGGATACCTAGAGGAACATTTTATCTCCCTTATTACGGGTGTATGTTGAGTTGGGTGGAGCATGGTTCACGGGTATTGGTGGACCCAGTAACAAACCAATAATAGTGACAATATATTTGGGTGTAGTTAATACCATTTCTCAGTTACTGATATTATCTTGACGTGTGTAGTTTAATATTTCTTAAACAATTTTGATAGTATTGTTTTTTGAATGTTTGTGTCACTAAGTGGAACCAGAGTGATACTGTGATTTGATTCTTTTAATGCATCTAATTTTTCTTCATAATTCCGATCTCAGGTATAACCTTTGTTCCCCAGAGTAGTGGTTAAGTTAGGTTAGGAAGTGTGCATCTGTTGGGGTGATATAATTTTGTTGAGTGCCCTTAAGGCCTATTCATTGTAGAGTATTTAATTTATTTTTTAATACCATTTCCTCAGTGACTGATATTATTTTGTTGAAAGCCCTTAAGGCCTATTCATTGTAGAGTATTTAATTTCTTATTTTTTAATACCATTTCCTCAGTGACTGATATTATTTTGTTGAAAGCCCTTAAGGCCTATTCATTGTAGAGTATTAAATTTCTTATTTTTTGATACCATTTCCTCAGTGACTGATATTATTTTGTTGAAAACCCTTAAGGCCTGCATCTGTTGGTGTAACATAATTATATTGAGTGCCCTTTAGGCCTATTCATGGTGGAATTAATAATTTCTTATTTTTATACCACTTCCGCAGTGGTGGATATTATTCTGTGAAAGCCCTTAAGGCCTGTTTCATGTGTGCAAGCAACATTTCTTAATACTTCAAATTTATTGTTGCCTGAGTTTCTAATAATTTCTATATCATGTTTAACTTTTATTCCCCAGAGTAGTGTTTTAAGTTCAAGTTAAGAGGTGCGCATATTGGTGTACCATTATTTGATTGTGTTTGTAGTGTTGGAGGGAATATAAGTGTCTAAATTTTACAGTGTGTCTCATTCATCCCAGTCACAGACGCTATCCTTCCACGGGTCACGGACAAGTCATTTTGTTTAGTAGATTTAAGTGTTCTTGTGCTGGTTCGGGATTTTTCTCAAAGGGGCGCTTCCACTGCAATTACCATCTAACAATCTTTAATAAACCCCAAGTCAAGTGAGAAATTAAAGTCCAGTAAATTCCGACCGGTTACATATATATATATATATATATATATATATATATATATATATATATATATATATATATATATATATATATATATATATATATATATATATATATATATATATATATATGTATATATATATATATATATACTATATATATATATACTATATATATATATATATAGGTCAGGTGTCAAGAATAATTTCTTAAGCGACTGGGGGTTTATTAAATATTATTAGATGGTAATTGCAGTGGAGGTGCTTGCTGAAGAAAAAACCAGAACCAGCACAGGCAAATCTGCTAGCAGTGAGGTCTCCGCGGCCGTGGAGAAGTGGAGCACTGGGCAGACATATTCCCAGCACTGGGCTGATCGTGAGGCAGCCTGAGAGTTATACATGATGGTGAGAGTATTAGAGCTCGTTGGACGGCAATGGAAGTTCAGGGTGTTTCTGTGAATGTGTGCACATGAACAGGCTTTGGGGCTTTCAAGTATATCTAATGCTGGAAGATGGTATAAAAATTAGAGAAATATTAACAACCATGATGGGCTTTAATATTATGTTACCAACAGATACACACCTCCTAACCTAACTTAAACACTACTCTGGGAACAAAGGTTATACCTGAGATTTAAATTATAAAGAAATATTAAATGCATTAAAGGAACTAAATCACAGTATCACTTACAACAGAAGGAGGGAACCTCATCTGAAAAAAAAGTTCCCTGACTCTGGCACCAATTAGTGACACAAACATAAAATTACAATACTATCAAAATTATTTAAGATATATTAATTACACACAGCAAGACAATATCAGCAACTGAAAAAAAATATTATCCCTAGATTAAGAAGTCACTGAGTCCACCAATGCCCATAAACACATGCTCCCTAACCTTACACATAGATTCCACCTACACTCCTTAGTTTAAAAGGCACAACCAACAGGCACCCGTAGTTAAGGCACAGACAAGCCTTTCTCCACCTTGGAAAATGTACCTCTAAGTTCCACTAGACTCCTGGTCCCAGTGTGTGACCATTCATTCACTCAGTTGGCCTCACTTCACACTCAGTACATCCATGAAACGGAAGGGAGTGGGCCAATCAGACCTTGTTCAGTTGAGAGAAGCTTTAGCTTCCCGTAGTAAAAGGTTTTCACTAACTGCTTGAAGATATGTGATATTGTGCCCTGAGGTAGAGGAGATCTGGCTACCTCAGACAATCGTCAGTTGTGCACCCAGACAGCTGGTTTTACTTCAGAGATCCCTTGCTAACCCGGCTAACCAGTGACAAGCCTGCACTGATCGTTCCAACTGCGACATTCGCTGATCATTGATCATCAACGGTAGTCTCAAACGGCAGTCATCAATCGCAGTCATCACTCGCAGTCAAGTGGGTTCTGAAGAAAAAACCCTGCAATGAACTCATTGTTAGCTATTGCTAATTTTATCACTGCCCTATCTAAACCCTGTCTGAGATCGAATGAGACTTACTTGTTATACTGCAATGTAGCAACACAGGTGACTAGACCACGTAACCGTTTTGTCCTGTCTGACGCACAGCCCACCCTGTCTGTTCAAGCGCTGTCGTCCAACTCCGTTGGCCGGCCTTGACCAGCCTCAAGGCTAGTTCAGGTCACGTGACCGTTTTTCCGCATAACTAATAACTTTGTTGGGACATACGTAGCATTATTCAGAATGATAAACGATCTATAATATCTTCATATTCAATATTAGTCCCTTAACTTCATGAATCGCATCCATATTAATTCAATAAAGTACATTAAATATTGCATAGGCCTTGTTCCAGAAGCTCTCACTACATGCGGGAGCGCTCCTCCCTCCGTCGACCTTGAAAACTCAGTATCGCCTATGTGGCGCGCGTATCTAAATCACACTGAAATTTCTGAATATTACATATATATATATATATATATATATATATATATATATATATATATATATATATATATATATATATATATATATATATATATATATATACAGAGAGAGAGAGAGGGGTAAAATTGCAAATCCGAGACATCAAATTTTTTCATAGGTTTTTCGTTTTATACAATCAGTAGTCATGCTTTTTTTTGCAACAAAATGAGTGAAATGTACCTTACCCTAACGTAACCTAGCCTAACCTAACCTAACCGGTAATTTTTCAGGACTAACCCACGGGCAAGCTTGAGCGAAAAGATTATATAAATGCCCGATTTTCACTGTTTTTTTTATAGTGGACACTGTTGTAGTTTGTGCAAATGTGTTAAAAATTAGATATTTCTAAAATTAACGTAACGTAACATTTGTTGGTATGAAAAACAGACCTAACCATCCTATCCAAAGAAACCTACCAAACCTTACCTAACTTTCTTCCAGGGGAGGTTTGTCCCCCTGGACCCCCGGTATATTAAACAGAAATAACTTATTATGATATGGTGAAATTTGAGGAATTTTCTGTATGTGAATTGATACGGCCACATCGGCGTTTATGCAGCCCGGGCAGGGAAGTGGTTTATTGTGGTGGCGGGAAACGTCAAGCGTTGAGGAAGTAATGAAAAAAAAAAATTATTTCCGGTCTGAAAACACCTGTGTTCCCGCAGTGTAGAAAGTCCCTATTTAAAGGAACAATGCCGTGGTCTTTGAACTATTGAAGGGTCTCGTTGTCTTTATCCCTAAATTCGCAAATAAGTCCATATAAGACAGGTAACAACCTTCACACGTCATGATGAAAATGAAACTGCCACGAGCCCAGGAAAAGCGCTGCAGGAGAGAGCGGCCTTATTACTGCTGGGAAGACAAATTAGTGCACGCCTAGGCGCCTAATTTTAAACGAGACATTTGCACAAGAAAAGATTACCATATCAGAACTCACTGATGAAAATAAAGTAAAAACATAAACAGTAAAAAAAACACCTCGTTCGCGGGTTAGTCCTATATATTAACCACCTAACCTAACCTTTACCTAAACTAACCTTTCCTAACCTAACCTTACCTTGCCTTACCTAACCTAACCTAAATTTAAAAGGCATAAAGGTTAAAATACATAATAGTATCATCGTAAGTTACATTTATATATCATCAACAGATTCATAGATATGTTGGAGATTTATTATTTTAAACTTTGTTATCTCTGCAAATGTATTTAAAAATATAAAAACAATTCTGGAGAACTTAATTGTTTGTCATGTGCGTTGCGGCTTTCTTGGGTTAGGTTAGATTAGGTTATGTTAAGTTAGGTTAGGTTGGGTTGATTAGATAAGGTAACGTAAGATTAGGTAAGGTTAGGTTCTGCTGCAGCGAAAAATCACTATTGAATGTATCGGATAAGAAACCTATGAACATAATTCTTTTTCTAAGAAAAAAGTAATTTACCACTTAATAGTAAGCATTCACTGTCAGGTCGATCACCGCGGAAGCACGGAAGATAGAAATATAGATAGTGATAAGGTAAAACAACTAATAAACTAAAGTACATAGAGGTTCAAGGGATATATTTTTAATTTTTTCCACTAAAAACCGACGGACACAATAACTGAATTGCTTGTATGACTTTTTCATCACCTTTACCTGTGTTCTCTTTCAGTGATCTGTAATACACTGCTGAGGATGTTTATCAACCAGACACTGTTAAGGCGCAACCACAAGCTACTACCCCTCTTTTATCTCAACGGTAAGGCCTTCCAGCTTTGAAAGTTCCGTTGATTTTCAAAAACCTAGTTTCATTCGCAGACGCCCTTTTCAGGTAAATTTCGTCAAATGGTTTTCTGAAATCAAGCTTCGCTAAGCAGTCATGGCTACCTAAAGTTTGCAAACTGAAGGGATGTTTTCACGAGTTATTTAAAATTATAAATAGAAGATAACTCGTTCTTTTTTTTATTATGTTTTAAGTCTATTCATGTCGACTATAGAGTGGGATTAAATCCATTTGTTCATTGTATATTGTGTTTTTGAGAGTTTTTGTCTATGCTACTTAATAGTGGGAACTTGGAACAATTTTCAACAATAGCTAGTCTGGCATTTCTAACCAAGCCCACTAGAGTAACTGCCACCTCTGCCACTGTGATAGATCATATCTGGACTAACAACACTCCTAACAATCTTGCAAGTGGAATTATTTATAACAATATCTCAGATCACTTCCCAGTTTTTGCCATGTATAAAACAGCCATAAGACCTGAAAGGTCTAGTAGAGTCTCAGTACAATACAGAGACTACTGCACCGACAACAGGCTCCTTTTTGAAAACAACCTAATGAATGCTAACTGGGATCTTGTCTATGCCTCCGAAAACAATAACGTGAACAGCTGCAACTTCTCTTGCATCTTCAATGCTTGCTTTGATAAATGTTTCCCCTCAAGACTAAGTCAGTGAAAACTATTTTCATTTCCAAATCCTATATCACAAGCAAAATTAAGATAATGATAAAAGAAAAAGACAAACTCAAAATAAAATTTGCAAAAAGACCCATAACTTTCGGTGATGCTTACTGAAGTATCAGTGTTATCGCCGCTGGCTTATTATGCTGGTGTCAGTTGCTGACGATCGCTGCCTTGCACGAACAAACATTGGATCTCTCAGCCTGCTGTTGCCTCGTCAGAAATTGGCGGCGGGGGGGGAGCGGTGTTTCCGGACAAGAGATCCTGAATCTACTGAATGCATAGTTTAGGGTGGCGTGGCTCTCATGATGCAGATCGCCTTCCCGAGTGATGCCCCCCCCCCCACCCCCTACCCCCACGAAACCTGTGAAGTCGCCAGACTCTGGCACCGCCAGTACTGACGAGTGAGTACTGGTCTGTGAGTGCTGGCGTCTGCTGTCTTACCCTAACAACGATTGGAGGGTGAACGGTGATTACGGAGAAGTGGTCCTGATTCCGCTAAACTTCAAAGGGTGGCGTGGCCGACTGGACTCCAGGAGATCGCTCTCTCGAGTGATGCTGTAAGGAGCAGTCCGCTGCTCGCACTGGTAAACACCGACTCAATCCTGAACAAGAATTTGTGCTGAGACAATTTATGCAGTACTGTTGTCTCTTGGAACACCATATTGATCTGCACTGACCCGCACTTGTAAGTACAGCATAAGTGATGACATACCCCTCGGTACTGAAATATTGTTAACTAATTTCGTCTACCCGTTTCTGCCAAACCAGGAGTAATAAGACAATGCAGAATGAAGCGAAACTAAGATTAATGGAGTTATGAACTTTGTGTTATGTCTGTATGTTTAGTAAATTGTAATTAAGATAAAATTGTGAGACTAACTAATTATGTATCAGATAAATCATCATGTAATATCATGAACATCTCCTCTGCAGGTTTTGACCACATCAATAAATATTGAATGCGTCAAAAGGTGGGTTTCAATCATTCCCTTCGACTTGCCCGTCACCATGGCGTTTATAATCAGAAAGAGTAACTCAAGCAGTTAGAAATGCCAGATGCAGCTATTATACAAACAAGCTCCAGTTAGCATCAGGCGACAGTAAGAAAACCTGGAATGTCATAAATTCTATTCAGAACAGGAACACTCAACCGTCGGCCCCCCACTCAGCTTTTATGATAAATGATTCAGTTGTAACAGAACCCTCCCTCATTGCCAACCACTTCCATGAATATTTTATTGATGTTGGCAAAAATTTTGCAGAGAGCATCCCTCACCAGCTTGCCTGACGGGTCATGAGTGATTTTCTCGGTTTCTTGTTAATGCCTGCCACTTGGCAGGTTAGTAGTTACAACCTTCGGGTTCTGGGTAGTTAGGACAGTTAGGATTATAGTATTTTGTGGGTCATCCCAGACAGGTTATGAGTGATCCATGTTCTTGTGTAGTATGACTAAATCGGTATTTCTATTTCTCAGTGATTGATATAATTTTATCGGATGCCCTTAAGGCATTTTCATTGGTGCAAGTAAAATGTTTTTAATGTATTATATGCCACTAAGTGATGTAGGATGTATTTAGGGATTGTTTCAGATGAGTTCCTCGTTCTGGTGTATGTAGTACTGCTGCATTATTAGTTCTTTTCAGATGCAATTAATATCTTTTAATAATTTTGTTGATACCATGTACAACTTTTGTTTCCCTTTGTAGTGTTGTAAGCCACGCTGAGAAGTACTCTAGAGCTTGTGTACAATTATTGATTCTGTCTCATTAACCCCACTCACTGGTACTAGCAATTCCACGGTCCCGGAAAATACTTTTAGTAGTTGCGTTTGTGCTAGTTCGGAATTCTCTGAGGGGCGCTTCCACTGAACTACCATCCACTATAACTCAAAAACCCCAATAGATAGAATTCCGACCTGTTATAAATATATATATATATATATATATATATATATATATATATATATATATATATATATATATATATATATATATATATATATATATATATATTATCATGTACTGTAGATCCACATTGGAAACGTTGACAAGATGAATCTTTAAAAAACCACACTCAGGAAAACGGAAACACTGGAGTACCTTAGCTTTCGTCTTTATTCAAGACATCTTCAGAGGCAACTGAATTTACAGGGACTGAGAGAGGCTTATATACAAAGGGTGACCTCATCTAATGTTACGTAAGGTCACCCCTTGTGTATAAGCCTTTCCCAGTTCCTGTATATTCATTTGCATCTGTACCGCACAGAAAATTAAATGCAATTTATCAAATTAATTCATACACTATTGCTGAAGTTAAAAGCTAGCTATAATATTAACAAAAGTTATCTTGGATAGTTTTGTCTCAAAATATGTTACGTATGTTCTTAGGAAAAAATTAAAATACGAAAGTGAGGGGCGTCATGCAGTCAAGAATTAAGAATTGATAACATAATTACTGGAAAGCTGTGGAGGACATTTGTGTCCGGAATTAAAAATGTAAATAAATATTAAAATAGTGGTAATCTTTCCCTAAAAAAAATAAAGGATAAACAGGGGATAGTTTAAGATTTCAAAATATTAAGTCGTCCCTTAGAGGTGTAGGCATGCTTGGAGGTGGGCACTATATAGTCACTCTTATCTTTTCACTCGTGGTTAGCAGACATGTCTCCACTCTTCTATCGACAGAACACCCCACGTGGCCACAAATTCTTTTAGGCGTTTTCATCCGTGTTCACAAGTAAGTCCAATTCGATTGCATACAGTGTTTAAATAAGGCGAGAAGAATAAATCAGTGTGTAATAGGAATATAATTTACAGGGTTCATGGACCCAATGGACAAGTTAACGGTCGGAATTTTTCGTAAGATGGCAGGTCAATGGGTAAAGAAAACGCTTAAATTAATTATGGTAATGATAGTTTTTAAAAAAATTGTCCAAAAAGTGTAAAAAATAAGGGTTAAAAGTAGCTAAAAAGTTACGTGACTGCGAAAATCTCTGTGATTGGTTGTGACGTCACTGGTTGGGGTGAGCTTCCCAGAGGCTGATCGGCTCTGTAAATAAATATTATTCGAAAATTAATTGTGCCTTACTGTGCAACACAATATACTATTTTGAATATATAAATCACACTAAACAAATAAACAAATTCAATGGATATTAGCTGCCCGTGCAACAAATTTCATAGCATAAACATTCCAAACAATATCGGTATTATTTTGGTTCAGGTCATCTGGGAACCTTGAGATTCTAACTATGGGGTAATGTACTTTAACCAATAAGACACACTATGTTTACAGGATTTCTGTAGCATTTTTTTTCTCGATCGCATAAGAAAATACAGATTATTTGTTAGGTTAGGTTAGGTTAGGGTCTGATGAGTTACAAGGTTAGCTTAACATACACCGGTATGGGGGGTAGTAACTCAATACTAGTGATATCCGATAGAAATGATGGTCTAAATCGTCCATAACACATCGCAAACACCAGAAAAAAAAACCACTCTGCATGTCTCAGTCCAAGGATGACCACAAATTTTACATTTACCCAATATAGCCTATCTCGAATCGAAACATGGGTAAAATTTTACTCATTAATTAATATAAATAATGATATATCCCAGTGGTTCATTAGTGAATCATCAATACAATAACAGCAGTATGTTGTCCTGTTTAGCTAGTATCAGGCATTATCAAAACAAAGTCCAGACAATGTCATTATTTTTAAATTTACTCGTATCTCCACCAAGTGCTGATATACTCTGTAGATGCACTGGAAAAAAAGAAGAGAAATTCTACCAGGTAAGAGCCATGACAGCTGAGCTGGTGTGAACATGGGAGTTTTTTATGTCCAAAAGAACGTAAGAGTGGAGAAACTGCAGTAGGCATATTGGCCCATACCGGGCAGTCCCATTTAGACCCACCTACTACCGCTCATATATCCATCCAACCTATGTTTGAAGCTGCTCTTCACGGCACATTTCTTCACTTACGAAATGTCCATGACTTAGACCATAAAAAACACCCTCACAATTTACCTGAACGTGGCATTTGGGATCTGGAGAGGCCAGCCTTTCTACTACCTCAGACTGCAGCGAGGAGTTTGAAAGTAGTGACGTCATTGCAAATGGAGGCCCTGTTTCTAGAGAAATAAACTTACCTCGACTACTATAATAGGACTTTATAAGTTTATTACAAATTATATATACCGTATCACTCTACGAACATGGCAGAGTGTATTTCTTGTGTTTACCTAGAATCGTCAACTCGTCCATTGGGATGACTGTTAGCGCAGTGCTGGTAGCGGGAAGCGGTTGGCTGTAGGTTCCACTCGGACGACTTGGTTTTCAACCGGATCTCCCAGGATAGACAGATATGTGCCACACACACATGTAGGAAACCCGCTGACAGACCACAGCTAAGAAATAATGCTTAGAAGGAGGGAAAGCTTGATCTCTCTTCTAGCTGCGGCAAGGAACACCTGGTTGTACAGTGACCTGACCTAACTGGGCAGGATTAACTCTGCCACTCTCCCCCTCCTATACAGTAACTTGGAGAAAAGTTTCCCTTGAGTGCAGGATGAGTGAAGTGAAATATTTAGCTCTGGGAGACAGAAATTCCCATGGCGCTAATGAGTACTGTATGCACACCGAGTATCGGTGCTGATTCTTCTACTAGGTACCTTCATCTCTCTTCAACTATGGGTGTATGTGGTTTGTCTAACCAGGTCCTGGTGTGAGGTCGACGACCCTGATGGTTGATCTTACACTCAGGACGTGGGAGTGCTTTTTAAAGGATTGGTTGGTACTGTGCATGTAGTACAACTTGACGGTAATGGTGTATTCTCTGCCAGTGTTGTTGAGCACGATTACGGGTATGATGGAGAAAGCACACTTGACTCTTGAACCCAGAAGTAAAGTAATATGTATAAGCGGGTGAACCGCCCCCTAACGAGCCATGAGTGATTTTTCTCGGTTCAAACTTAATTTTGGGTTTCATGTATGTGCATGCTGATTTGGGCCTTGATAATATCAGGCCATTATGACTGGCTTATGTTCTTGTGCAGTTTATTAGTTGCAATCTTTGGTCCTTGTGCTGTATAGTAAATTAAGAACTAATATTTATCTAGGGGTTAATATTATTTTGTGGGGGATTTTCAGACCACTATGCTATGTTATGGATATGTGTGCTGAGGAGCTCCCGAGTTAAAGATCCATCGGGTTGTGTTCTAATGGGAGTGTCAGTGGGCTTAAACTCAGGGAATTGTGACCCTTGACCTCAGCAACTCCTGAGATGGTGAGCTAACATTAGGACCAATACTAAAAAAAATATAAGAGTAAAGCTGGAAGGAAGGCTCATCTGATTGTTTTTTTTTTCCAGGTAGGTCAAGGTTAACAGCTCATTGAGGGAACATAACATTCTATAATAGATCCCACTTCAGGTATGTCCAAGTCAGTTTTTTATATCAGTTACCATTATTTTTTTATTTGCTCGGGAGTCTTGCTTCTCTGCTGAGTGTAAGGGCTGTAGCGAGCGGGATGGTTGTCAGCCGCTCTTGGCCCCACTAGGGGGGTAAACGGAGGTGAGGTCTCTGCTGCCTTGTCGCACACCAGACACTATCCAGCCATGCCGGTGGTCCCTGTTCACCTAGCAGTAATGTAGGTACCCGTTGTAAATCGAAAGTTGCGAATTCGTATTCAGGGAAAGTTGTTGGAGCTTTCAATAACTTGATGACAAAAACCATTGACTCTTCAGGCTTCTACACCCTTAACTCATGAGACATAAAGGCAAGCATGCTTCCCTGTTGGGCGCTGTAAACGTTTCTCTGTTTCACCTTACACAGGATGTAGGGGGGTGCCCAATGCATAACAAAATAAAAAATAAATACAAAAAAAAAACTATCCAGCCATCACCACAGCTGCTACTTCCCCCGGCTGTTTGATTCCAACTCTGGCTGTGTACTCATCTGAGGTTCCTGGGGCTTGAGGGCTGATTCCTCAGTCCTTCACTATTCGACTGTCAACTCCGGTCACCTACTCCAGCTACTGCCGCGCGGTTACCGCGTGATCGCCATTTCCTCCACGCCCTATCCACCGGTCATGCCCTGGCGTCTCTCCTGTGTGGCAAGACATCGCCCACCAACGCCGGCGCCAAGGGAGGAAGCTGCCCTGGACATATCCCCCTGAGAGCGGATCACAGCGTTACCAGAACATTCTACAGGGCTGGTTAGGAGGAAGATTCATCTGCAGCCGTAGGAAATACCTGTTCTTTGTTGTATTGATTGTTTTGTTTCAAGTAATTGTTTGACTCCGGTGCTGTTTATTTAATATTTGTGTGAGTGGTGTCAGAGTTAAATTATTGTAATTATTTTCGTAGTAAAGAGATGTCAATCTCTAACGGTTGTTTATTACCCATTGGAAACCTATGGTTCTTGACATTCCTTTTTATAAGGTCCTGATTAGGCTGGCAAGGGATTTATATCCCAAAGGCCAGGCCTCTTACACTGAGTAAGCCGCCGTCACCTCCTGTTTTGAAGATTGGCATCACGTTTGATCTTTAAAATCACTCGGGAAGTTTTCTGGATTCAGCGATTTTCTAGGAGGTGACTTGCTAATACCATTAACTCAATAAACTTTTGGAACTTTGAATTCCTTTATGTTATTATAAAATGATCTTTAAAGTCATTTTCCATTCCAACATCATGCATCCTCTTAGAACTGGTATGTTTTACAGTGTTTCCTGTGACTACCAAAATCAGGTCCAGATTGAATCACAATATGCAGTCAGTATTCATTGTACTTTTCGCAATATGGGATTGAATCTGGATACAGTCAATTCTTGGTGATCCACCCCGAATCGAGGAGGACGTCTCTTAATTATCTGGTTCTTCCTTTAAGACATGTCTCCAGTTTGTTATGGTCGTCCTCTCTCGTGCACTGGGAGATTTTGAAGGAAATTAAATATTCCTACTTGAATGTCGTGTTTTGCTTTAAAATGAAATATTTCATTGTAAAATATGGTGCTCCCTGGCCGTCACGAATTGTTCCCCAGTATTGTCTTGTTCACCATAGGCTCTTACGTTTTCAGGGTCACAACCAAAAAAGGAAACCTAAATTGAATTGTTTTACTGGAATTTGGAAGCACATTGCTGCGTCCTCTAGAATCTGTCGATTTTGTTTTCCGCCTAATAGCAGAAAACACGTAAACTTGCTGGTTCTCTGAAGTTTTTGGATAGGTCACTCGTTCACCCTCGATGCAACCCTAGTTCATCCACCTGCCCGTTGTGTATCTAAAATAGTATACTTACTGGCCGTAATATGTCCTTAAGGCTTACGAGATTCATTTTCATAAACTGCGGCGTCGAGATGGCAAGTTCAGTATGGTGTGATTCTGCTCAGTCAGTTTCTACACATTTTTTATGATGATTTATATGAGAAAATGTGTGTGGATGCATATCCATATTTCACAGTCTTCCATTACACTTTAAGCTTATTCAGACGAATATTCCTAAGAATATTGTCATGCATGTCTTGTAAAACAAACCCCTGTCTTATTGTTTGAATGTAACTGACGAGTCGCACGTAATATATTGCACTATCAGAGGTTGAGGTCTCAGTGTCAATCACGCCCTCCAGGTGTCACAATATGTTGCCGTGTTACTGAGATGTGTCAGAGGTGTCAGAAGTGTCAGCAGTGTCAAATGTGTCAGATAATCATGTTAGTTTTATATGTTTCCTCTGACTTATTTATGGTTCCTGTTGATATTTTCTTCCAAATATCAAAATATAAACAAACCTGGAAATACTCACTAGTACAACATAGTGTACAGATGGCTGCTGGCAACGGGAAAAACAACAGACTCAGGATTTGAATAAATAAGTCATTATAATTAAATAGATGATGTGCGATGTTTTAAACCTGAGTGAAAGTTAGTAGTAAGAAAATAATTTCTTAGTAGCTGTCGAACATTTCAAGAATACCACTACTTACTATGAAGACTTCAAAACTCTCACAACATCGACCTACATGAATTGTTAAAGAAAATCGTCGAAATTTGGACGCTCATGTTAGTAATTTTGACCTTTTGGTGACAACTTATGATCTGTTAACCACACCCCTACTGTTAGGAAGTCGACTTCCGACAAATAGATATACACCAGGATTTACAAAGCCAGCAAGGAAAAGGGGAATTTAGTGTTGAACAGCTGGAACCACTCTTACCTCAGTCGGACAGTTAAGTAGTAGGTGGCACATAATACTGTTGAGCAGAAGGTGTACTCAGTGTCAGGGGCGCTGATGTAACGTGTCCTCCAGCACGCCCAGTCACGCTCCTCTGCACTCATTCTTCATAGTCAGACACCAGACTACCCTGGCTGACTTAATCGTTCACCACCAACACCGCCGCACTTCTGTTTCATGGTGTCCATAACATAGTTCTCAAACAGATCAAATTAGTTCCTCGAGGAAAATTAATATATATATAATTATTCTGGAGTTTTCTTTTATATAATTTGTTGTTTTTTTCAGCTTCCACTTATAAAGGCGCTGATCAGTAAAGGTCGACATGGAATCACTTAAAGACTCTTAAGTGAAATTTTCCTCTTAAGTTAAGATGGGGAAGCACTAACGGACTTAAACTAAAGCATAAAAACTAACATCAAAATCGTGTTAATATTATACAGAGACTGTTCCCTAAACAGACACGCACCCTTAAGGCGAGTTAGGTGACAACATTAACTAGACAAGAGACTATGTGTAAATAGTATGAAATACGCTCGAACTGTACTGCGAGTTACAATTTATAACCTCTGCTTACTAAATGGGTGCAGTCAAAGAGGATAGGCAGCACTAAGACAGCAATTGTGTTGGGTGGCAGCAGTGAGGATGGGCGGCATTAACACAGCAATGGATGAGTTGACGGTTCTGGGCAAACACAAGAAATACACTACCATGTTCGTAGAGTGATACGGTATATATAATTTGTAATAAAAGTTTAAATTCCTGCTATAATAGTCGAGATAAGTTTATTTCTCTAAAAACAGACCGCCATTTGCAATGACGTCACTAGTTTCAAACTCATTGCTGCATTCGGAGGTAGTAGAAAGGCTGGCCTCTCCAGACCTCAAATGCCACGTTCAGGTACGTTTTAAGGGTGTTTTTTTATGGTCTAAGTCATGGCCATTTCGTCAGTGAAGAGCAGCTTTAAACATAGGTTAGATGAATATATGAGTGATGGGGGTTGGGTCTAAATGGGACTGCCCGGTATGGGCCAATATGCCCACTGCAGTTTCTCCATTCTTATGTTCTTTTGGACATAAAAAACTCCCATGTTCACACCAGCTCAGCTGTCATGTAGTCTTACCTGGTAGACTTTCTCTTCTTTTTTCCAGTGGATTTACAGAGTATTTTAGTACTTGGTGGAGATACGAGTAAATTTAAAAGTAATGACATTGTCTGGACTTGGTTTTGATATTGCCTGATGCTAGCTAAACATGACAACATAGTGCTGTTATTGTTTTTATGATTCACTAATGAACCACTGGGATATATCATTATTTATATTAATTAATGGGTAAAATTTTACTATAACTACCATAAGTGTTTTGTTTCGAGAAAGGCTATATTGAGTAAATTTATGTTTTGGTCATCCTTGTACATAGACATGCAGACTACGTTTTTTTCTGATGGTTTGCGATGTGTTAAGAACGATTTAGACCTTCATTTCTATAGGATATCACTAGTTTTGAGTTACTATCCCCCTTATCGATATAACATAAGAACAAAAGAAAATAAGGAGTGTGCAATAGGCCGGTTGGCCTGTGCATGGCAGCTCCTGTCGAGAGTTACTACCACTCTCTATCATCCATGAATCTATCTAGCCTCCTTTTGAAACTTTCCAGAGTTCCCGCACTTACTACAAAGTTGCTAAGCTTGTTCCACTCGTCCACCACCTTATTTGTGAACCAGTTTCTTCCTATCTCCCTCCTAAACCTAAACTTATCCAACTTGAATCCGTTGCTCCGAGTCCTATCCTGCTTTATTGATTCCTTTCACCCACTTAAATACTTCTATCATATCTCCCCGCACTCTTCGTCTTTCTAGCGAATGCAAGTTAAGTTTCTTTAACCTATCCTGATATGGAAGGTTTCTAAGTCCCGGAATCATTTTTGTCATTCTTCGCTGCACCGACTCTAGTGAATTTATATCCATTCTATAATAGGGGCACCAGAACTGAACCGCATACTCGAGGTGTGGCCTGACTAGCGCAAGATATAGTTGCAATAAGACCTCTGCACTCTTGTTACTTACACTTCTAGATATAAAACCCAATACTCTGTTTGCCTTATTTCGAACATTAACACACTGTTTTCTAGGCCGTAGGTCCGGGCTTACAAGTACCCCTAGGTCTCTTTCACAAGTCGACTTCTTTAGGTTGATGTTGTTAAGGCTGTATACATTATAAGTATTTGTTCTTCCAATATTAAGTACGCTGCACTTGCTGGTGTTGAATTTCATTTGCCATTTTTCAGACCACCCCTGCAGTTTTTATTTAGATACTCCTGTAATGCATTTGCATCCTGCCCTGAATTAATCTGTTGTCTCTATTTTGGTGTCATCTGCAACTTGTTTTTATGTCACTGCTGATCCCAGTATCTAGATCGTTTATGTAGATTTAGGTCCGGCTATAAGTACCCTAGGTCTCTTTCACAAGTCGACTTCTTTAGGTTGATGTTGTTAAGGCTGTATACATTATAAGTATTTGTTCTTCCAATATTAAGTACGCTGCACTTGCTGGTGTTGAATTTCATTTGCCATTTTTCAGACCACCCCTGCAGTTTATTTAGATCCTCCTGTAATGCATTTGCATCCTGCCCTGAATTAATCTGCCGCCCTATTTTGGTGTCATCCGCAAACTTGCTTATGTCACTGCTGATCCCAGTATCTAGATCGTTACCTTAATGCACAAAGGCAGAACATACCATACAAAAAACTCAGATCAGACAACAATGACCCTAAATGGATAAATAATTATTTAAAGAACATCATTGGCCAAAGGAAGGCTATAGGTAGAAGGATAAATCGGCGAAATTCACCGGGACTATTATATAGGGTATTGCAGTAGGGTTAAAACCGAGATAAGGAAAGCAAAGAGGAATAATGAGGTAAGGATAGCAAGGGAGGCGAAGACAAACCCCAAAGGATTCTACCAAATGTATCAAACTAAAACACGAGAAAAGATTAACCAATGTCAGACTGCGAGCCACTGATAACGACAGAGAAATGAGCAATAATTTGAATAAATATTTTCAAAAAGTCACCACGAAAATTTAAACATTATACCCGAGGCACCGACCCTATTCAGAGATAGTGAAGAAAACAAATTAAGTGAGATAGTAGTGACTAGTAACGATGTTAGTAAGCAAATAGACAAACTAAAGCCTAATAAGTCACCTGGTCCCGATGAGATATTTGCCAGAGTATTAAAGGAATGGGAAGAGCTTAGTATGCCCTTAGCAAAGTTGTTTAACATGTCCTTAAAACAGGTGTAGTACCAGAATCCTGGAGGATAGCGAATGTAATACCGATTTTCAAGAAGGATAGATCACTATCCTCTAACTACCGCCCAATACAGTCTAACATCAATAGTAGGCAAATTACTGGAAGCATCATTTCAAACTCTATTCGAAATCACCTGGAGAAGCACCTATTGATCAATGATTCCCAGCATGGCTTCTCAAGCGACGTTCTTGCCTAACTAATCTATTAACATTCTTTTCATCAGTTTTCGAATCAGTGGACGAGGGCACAATTATGATGTGTATATCTCGACTTTAGCAAAGCTCTCTGACAGAGTCCCCACGAAAGACTAATTAGAAAGGTAGAAGCTCATGGCATCAAAGGTGACATCCTTAAATGGATTAGGGCGTGGTTACAGGACAGGAAACAGCGAGTGAGCATTAACGGCACTAAGTCCCATTGGAGCAACGTCACAAGTGGAGTTCCCAAGGCTCAGTACTTGGACCATTATTGTTTATCATATACATAAACGACATAGATATCGCGACAGCAACATAAGTAAATTTGCTGATGATACTAAAATAGGACGTGTTATCAAACCGACGAGGACTCTGCAAAACTACAGGAGGATCTAAACAAATTTTTCGAATGGTCTGAAAATGGCAGATGAATTCAACATCGACAAATGTAAAGTACTCAGTATAGGAAAGTAAACAGGGAAACCAGATACCAGATGAACAACGATGCCATAGAGAACCGACTGCGAGAGAGATTTAGGAGTAATGATAAGTAGGAACCTTAAGCCAAGTAAACAATGTTTTTGCTCGTGAATAAATAAAATATGTTAGTTACAAGACTATGAGGTCATCCTAAAACTGTATCTGCTCTTGTGAGACCACACCTGATTTCCCAGTTCAGTTCTGGTCACCGTATTACAGAATGGATATAGAATCCTTGGAAGAATTCAGAGGAGAATGACAAGACTAATCCCGGCATTAGGAACCTTGAGTGAGACAGGTTAAAGCATCTTAATTTGCACTCCCTTGAGAGACATAGAGCGAGGGCGACCTGATAGAGGTGTATAAGTGGAAGGCAGGGCTAAACAAAGGGGACATTACAAAGGTACTCAAATTATCCAACCAGGAGCGAACTCGTAACAATGGTTTTAAATTGACAAATTTAGATTTAGGCGTGAAATAGGTAAACACTGGTTTGGAAACAGAGTAGTGGATGAATGGAACAAGTTACCAAATATCATCATTAACTCGATTACGCTGAATTGCTTCAAACATAGGTTGGATGCTCATATGAGCAATAGGGTTTGGGTGTAAACGGGACTGCCCAGTATGGGCCAATAGGCCCGCTGCAGTTTCCTCCATTCTTATGTTCTTATGTTCTTATGTAGATTATGAACAAGAGTGGGTCTAGTACTGACCCCTGGGGAACCCCACTGGTTACACGGCCCCACTCAGATTTAACACCATCTACGCTGACCCTCTGCGTTCTATCGGTGAGCCATGATTTTATCCAATTTAAAACTTTCCCCTCGATACCATGAGCCTTTATTTTTCTCAGAAGCCTCTGATGCGGTACTCTGTCAAATGCTTTGCTAAAGTCTAAGTAAATAACATCGTAATTTTCGTCATTATCTACTACCTCGAAGACTTTCCTAAAAAACGTCAGCAGATTTGTTAGACAAGATTTTCCCTTTGTAAACCCATGTTGAGAGCCTTAGATTAATTTGCTTTTCTCTAGATGCTAACCTTGTAACTCACCATACCCTAACTTAACCTAACCTAATCTATGATCTGTATTTTCTTATGCGATCGAAAAAAAATTTGCGACAGAAATCCGGTAGAGATAATGTCTTATTGTTTGGAATGTTTATACTATGAAATTTGTTGTATGGGCGACTAATGTCCATTGAATTAGTTTATGTGCTTAGTAATATTTATACATTCAAAGTAGTATTACTATGTTGCACAATAAAGCACAATTAATTATATAATAATATTTATTTACTGAGCCGATCAGCCGAGAAGGTTGGACAACTACAGCTGACTGCCTCTCGCTGGGAAGCTCACCCCCAACCAGTGACGTCACAACCAATCACAGAGCTTTTCGCAGTCACGTGACTTTGTAGCAACTTTAACCCTTATTTTTACACTTCTTTATCTAATTTATTTAAAATATCATTACTATAATGAATTTAAGCATTTTATTTACCCATTGACCTGCCATCTTACGAAAAAATTACGACCGTTAACTTGTCCATTGTGTTGGGTGGCAGCACTGGGGATGGGCGGCACTAAGACACCTGTTAGGAATCAACATTGTGTGGGTCTTTCTTCATTAACACCATGACAAGACATCCTTCAGCGCTATGCAAGGCCCATACACACAACCTTCATGCGCATCCTCCACTCACAACCCTCATACACAACCTCCATACAAGATCATCCCTCATAAACCCCAGCCCAGTCTAAATTAACAACACTGACAGACATCCCATATCCTTATCCACCTCCACTACCAACCCAACTACAACCACTTTAACAACCCACACTCACAAAACCTACTGTTATGATTGTTTATCAGATAATAGCTTACAGCCCAGAGAAGAACAACACATAAGCAGTAACTAGGGGAGCAGGTGTACACCCACATAAGTTGACCCATCGTTCAGGATTTAAAGTGATATTAAGACCTGACCCAACAGACGTCACGGTCACAAAAGGAAAAAGAGTTCTCACCACCAACCAGCGACATGACCTTGTTAATTCAAGTAACTGCCCTCCAGCCAGTACACCACAACATGACCGCACACCTGATCAAACACACCGGTCTAGACGCACCCAGATTAGTGTTAATTAAGAGAGGACATCTGCCGAACTGACACCTCCAATATAAGGGGCCTACAGCTCCTTCCATGAGGCAGACAGGGAGAGACAGAGCTCAAAGGCAGACGGAGTCACACTCATCACAAGTCGAGGTCGGGAGGGGAAGTTCCCTTCCCAGCACTAAGTCCCCAGCTAGCAGAGTCTCCCACAGGAGACAGAGTCCAGCACCCACCGGGACCACTCGCCCCAGCAGTACCAGGCCCTGCAGAGTCCCCAGCTACTAGGCCTCCCTCAGGTCACACGTGAGTCATTGTCAGAGCTATCCATAGAGTGAGCTACTGATGGTGGGAAGTGTATCTGGGAGTCATTGTCTAGTAACGTTGATATAATGATCTATTTTTTATTTTATTTTTTTTACGGACATTAGCCCGTCATTTTAATGACCCACACCAAGGCCTGGGGGACGAAAATATAATAAAATAATAATAATAATTATGATGATATTAATAATAAAAATAATAATGATAAAATTAATAAAATATATAAAAAATAAATAAAAATTATAATAAAGGAAATTAATAATATATATATATATATATATGTATTTTTTTATTATAAATAATACGAAAGAGCCACAAATAAATGCAAAATTAAAAAAAAATATATATATATATATCATGAGTCAGATATGATATATGTACGTTGTGTTGTCAATGGTAAGAGAAACAATTGAGACCCTGCAATTGTGTGTAAATGAGGCAGAAAGTCAGATCAGCAACCTGGGACTTGGTCACAATTGTCGTGATGCCATATGGCAGCAGGGTCTACCATTAGACAACACATTATGCTTCCAATATTTTCCCATTCATTTAACTAATAAATAAGTGTACTTAGAAGTGTTGTTTAGAAGACTTCCCCAAAGAACATATTAACAGTTAAGTAACTATTGGGCAACACTACTAACCGTCTTCACTTTATCCTCCTATTATTATAATTCTCGACCTGTATCTTCTATATGAGATTTTCCCTCATTACACTTCCCATAATCCCCATCAACAATACCGTCTACAATCCCCAGTCACAACTCTATCTAGAACCCCAGACCCCACCACAACCCTGCCCATCAACCCCAATCACAACCTTCACCCACAACCCACTTCCATAGACCCTTATCACAACCTCCATCCATAATCTTCACAACCCCGAACATATATCACGAGAAAACGTCGTCAGTAACTCCCACTCATAACCCCTAGCCTACAACTCACACTCATAACCCCTAGCCTACAACTCACACTCATAACCCCTAGCCTACAACTCCCACCCATAACCCTAGCCTACAACTCACACTCATAACCCCTAGCCTACAACTCACACTCATAACCCCTAGCACAAACTCCACCATAACCCCTAGCCTACAACTCACACTCATAACCCCTAGCCTACAACTCACACTCATAACCCCTAGCCTACAACTCACACTCATAACCCCTAGCCTACAACTCACACTCATAACCCCTAGCCTACAACTCACACTCATAACCCCTAGCCTACAACTCAGCCTACAACTCACACTCATAACCCCTAGCCTACAACTCACACTCATAACCCCTAGCCTACAACTCCCACTCATAACCCCTAGCCTACAACTCACACTCATAACCCCTAGCCTACAACTCACACTCATAACCCCTAGCCTACAACTCACACTCATAATCCCAAGCCTATAACTCACACTCATAACCCCATCCACATCTGCTAACCATAACACCATCCCAATCCCCATTCAAGGTAAGCTGATATAATTCGACTCACAACTCTCATCATAACCCCATCAACAAACCCCAACCCACGCCCACAACTCAACCCATAACATGCACCCTAAACCTCAATTCATAACCCTCACCCATAGACCTGTTCTAAATCCCACCAAAAACGTTCACTTGCAGCCTACATCATTTACATAAGAAATGTGGAATCATTGTTATATCAAAGTTAAGATCAAAGCAAATTAATATCAAACAAACATTTTCAATGTATTAAGAAACATTTATTACGCTGACACCCAGGAGGCCAGACACATCCCAACTGCTGCTGCTGTTGCCTCCAAGGCCAATATTGACCCATTCCCCAGCCCTTAACCCACAATCCCTCCTCCTCAATGGGATATCAACAAAATCTCGCCAAAAATTACAATTTCGTTTCGGAATGAAGTGAGATCAGTGGCATCCGAGAGTTGCAACCTGCTAGTAAAGTTCACACCAATCGATAAGGACTATACCATACTACATGGTGTCTCCATGACCACGCGAGTTGGATAAGTATAGGTTTAGGAGGGAGACTGGAAGGAACTGGTTCTAAAATAGGGTGGTGGACGAGTGGAACAAGCTTAGTAACTTTGTAGTAAGTGCTGGAACGCTGTAAAGCTTTAAAAGGAGGCTAGATAGATTCATGGATGATAGAGAGTGGTAGTAACTTTCGACAGGAGCTGCCATGCACAGGCCAACCGGCCTATTGCAGACTCCTTATTTTCTTATATTCTTATATCAACACCTATGGACGAGTTACTGCACCACGTGGCTTGCGTGACCTCACACAGTAGGGCAAGAGACCAGCCCCTGCCTTCAACTGTAGACTATAATTTGTATGTTCAATTCATGTTCCTTCCCCTTTTAGTAATGAAAGCTTTTGTTAAACGACCCACCCACCCCATGCCTTTGTATGTAATAAGTCATTTCTGTCCAATGTATATTTTCAGCCTTTTGGTTGCAGAACATCTTAAAAAAAAGCCGTTAAATATTATTATTATTTTTATTATTATTATTATTTTTATTATTATTATTATTGTTGTTGTTGTTGTTGGTAGTATTCTTGTTGTTACAACATAAGAACATAAGAATGGAGGAAAGTGCAGCGAGCCTATTGGCCCATACTGGGCAATCCCATTTACACCAGACCCCTATCACTGACATATCCATCCAACCTATGTTTGAAGCTATGCAGCGTATTCGAGTTAATGATGATATTTGGTAACTAGTTCCATTCATCCACTACTCTGTTTCCAAACCAGTGTTTTCCTATTTCACTCCTAAATCTAAATTTGTCTAATTTAAAACCATTGTTAAGAGTTCGCTCCCGGTTGAATAGTTTGAGTACCTTTGTAATGACCCCTTTGTTTAGCCCTGACTTCCACTTATACACCTCTGTCAGGTCGCCCCTCGCTCTACGTCTCTCGAGGGAGTGCAAATTAAGATGCTTTAACCTGTCTCTATACTCAAGGTTCCTAATGCCCTGGATTAGTCTTGTCATTCTCCTCTGAATTCTTTCCAAGCTAGTCTTGTAGCTAACAGTCCTTGTTCCGAGTAAGAACACATTGTTTACTTGGCTTAAGATTCCTACTTATCATTACTCCTAAATCTTTCTCGCAGCCGGATTTCTTAATAACATTGTTGTTCATCTGGTATCTGGTTTCCCTGTTTACATCTCCTATACTGAGTACTTTACATTTGTCCACATTGAATTTCATCTGCCAATTGTGTTTCTCCAGGTGATTTCGAATAGTGTTTGAAATGATTGCTTCCAGTAATTTGCCTACAACTGATGTTTGGCTGATTGGACGGTAGTTACAGGATAGTGATCTATCTCCCTTCTTGAAAATCGGTATTACATTACATCCTCCAGGATTCTGGTACTACACCCATTTTTAAGGACATGTTAAACAACTTTGTTAGTCCCATACTAAGCTCTTCCTTACATTCCTTTAATACTCTCGCAAATATCTCATCCGGACCAGGTGACTTGTTAGGCTGTAGTTTGTCTATTTGCTTACTAATATCGTTACTAGTCACTACTATCTCGCTTAATCTATTTTCTTCAATATCTCTGTATAAAGTCGGTGCCTCGGGTATCATTTTAAATTTTCGGTGGTGAAAACTGTTGAAAATTTTTTATTTAGATTATTGC
The DNA here is from genome assembly GCF_018991925.1 of Homarus americanus. Taxonomy (NCBI): domain Eukaryota; kingdom Metazoa; phylum Arthropoda; class Malacostraca; order Decapoda; family Nephropidae; genus Homarus; species Homarus americanus. The sequence goes on along the minus strand of NW_024756514.1, from coordinate 43,365 downwards.
TTACGTCTCCGTCGTTATCAGTTAGCTCGCCGGTATCTGACTGTATTGGTCCAATCTTTTCTCGTGTTCTAGTTTGATACATTTGATAGAATCCCTTTGGGGTATGACTTCTTTGCTGCCTTCAGTTCATTATCTCTCTTTGTTTTTCTTATCTAGGTCTTAACCCTACTGGTCAATACCTTATAATAATCACGGCGGTAAGCTTCACCATGATTTATCCTTCTACCTATAGCCTTCCTTTTGTCCAATAATATTCTTTAAGTAATTATTTATCCATTTCGGGTCATTGTTGTTTGATCTGAGATTTCTGCGTGGTATGTTCTGCATTTGTGCATTAATTAACGCATTACATTAAATTGATGTGGAACTCTTCAACCTCAGATCTCGTGATCGGGTCATTCTCAACCGCCAGGTCCAGGTCTCCAGGTAAGTTGAGGTCGTCCTCTGTGGGTACATTGTGTAAGGTCACCTCATGTGAGGTCATGTAATTCACTCCCAAGCGTGATACCCCTTCTCTCAGCTGTCTCTTCAAACTATCAAAGTTTGCCCTTCTGAAATCTGGGACTTTAGTGGATCTAGGAGGACACCCAACACACAGGAGGACTCACAACACACATGAGGACTCACAACACACAGGAGGACTCACAACACACAGGAGGACTCACAACACACAAGAGGACTCACAACACACATGAGGACTCACAACACACAGGAGGACTCACAACACACAGGAGGACTCACAACACACAGGAGGACTCTTCACAACACACAGGAGGACTCACAACACACAGAGGACTCACAACACACAGGAGGACTCACAACACACAGAGGACTCACAACACACAGGAGGAGGACTCACAACACACAGGAGGACTCACAACACAGGAGGACTCACAACACACAGGAGGACTCACAACACACATGAGACTCACAACACAGGACAGGAGGACTCACAACACACAGGAGGACTCACAACACACAGGAGGACTCACAACACACAGGAGGACTCACAGCACACAGGAGGACTCACAACACACTGAGGACTCACAACACACAGGAGGACTCACAACACACAGGAGGACTCACAACACACAGGAGGACTCACAACACACAGGAGGACTCACAACACACAGGAGGACTCACAACACACAGGAGGACTCACAACACACAGGAGGACTCACAACACACAGGAGGACTGAGGACTCACAACACTCACAACACACAGGAGGACTCACAACACACAGGGAGGACTCACAACACACACAGCACTCAGAGGACTCACAACACACAGTAGGACATACAACACACATAACACACTACACCTAGGGAGACACAACAACCATGGGAGACCAAAACACCCATGAGGACACACGATACCCATGAGGACACACACACAGGACACACGACACCCATGAGGACACACACGACACCCATGAGGACACACGACACCAGGAGGACACACGACACCCACACACGACACCCATGAGGACACCACACACACGACACCCAGGAGGACACACGACACCCAGGAGGACACAAGACACCCAGGAGGACACACGACACCCAGGAGGACACACATACCCATGAGGACACACGACACCCAGGAGACACACGACACCCATGAGGACACACGACACCCAGGAGGACACACGACACCAGGAGGACACACAGACACCCAGGAGGACACGACACCCATGAGGACACGACACCCAGGAGGACCACGACCCAGGAGGACACACGACACCAGGAGGACACACAACACCCATGAGGACGACGACACCCATGAGGACACACGACACCCAGGACACACGACACCCGTGAGGACACACGACACCCAGGAGGACACACACACACACGATGAGGACACACGATACCACACGAGGACACACGACACCCCGGACACACACGGGAGGACACACGACACCCAGGAGGACACACGATACCACACGAGGACACGATACCACACGAGGACACACGACACCCATGAGGACACACATACCCAGGAGGACACACGACACCCATGAGGACACACGACACCCATGAGACACACCCGACACCCACCCGAGGACCACGACACCCGGGACACGACACCCAGGAGGACACACGATACCACACGAGGACACGACACCCATGAGGACACACGACACCCAGGAGGACACGATACCCAGGAGGACACACGACACCCATGAGGACACGATACCCATGAGGACACGACACCCATGAGGACACACGACACCCAGGAGGACACACGACCACACGACACACGACACCCATGAGGGCACACGACACCCACACACGACACCAGGAGGACACACGACACCCATGAGGGACGAGCGACACCCATGAGACACGACACCCATGAGGACACATGATACCACACGAGGGACACGACACCCATGAGGGACACGACACCCATGAGGACACACGACACCCATGAGGACACGACACCCATGAGGACACGATGAGGTACATGATACCACACGAGGACACCCCGACACCCGGAGGACACACGACACCCATGAGGACACATGATACCACGAGACACACGACACCCATGAGGACACACGGACCCACGACACACGACACCGCATGAGGACACACGACACCCATGAGGACACACACGACACCGCGAGGGAGGACACACGACACCCAGGAGGACACACGATACCACAGGAGGACACGATACCACACGAGGACACTGACACCCATGAGGACACACGACACCCAGGAGGACACGATACCCAGGAGGACACACGACACCATGAGGACACACGATACCACACGAGGACACACGACACCCATGAGGGACACACGACACCCAGGAGGACACACGATGCCCAGGAGGACACACGACACCCATGAGGACACATGATACCACACGAGGACACACGACACCCATGAGGACACACGACACCCATGCACGACACCATGAGGACACACGACACCCATGAGGACACACCATGAGGACACATGATACCCACACGAGGACACACGACACCCGGGGACGACACCCATGAGGACACACGACACCCATGAGGACACACGACACCCATGAGGACACACACGACACACGACACACCATGACACCCACGGACCACGAGGACCACACGGACACATGATACCACACGGTTGAGGGACACACGACACCCATGAGGACACACGACACCCACGAGGACACACGACACCAGGAGAGGACACACGACACCATGAGGACACACGACACCCATGAGGACACACGACACCCAGGAGGACACACACGACACCCATGAGGACACATGATACCACACGAGGACACACGACACCCATGAGGACACACGACACCCATGAGGACACACGACACCCAGGAGGACACGACACCCATGGGACACACGACACCCATGAGGACACATGACACAGGAGGACACACGACACCCATGAGGACACACGACACCCAGGAGGACACACGACACCATGAGGACACACGATACCACAGAGGACACACGACACCCATGAGACACACGACACCCATGAGGACACATGATACCACACACGAGACACCCATCACACGACACCCATGAGACACACGACACCCAGGAGGATACACTCACCATGAGAGGACACACGACACCCATGATACCACACGACACACGACACCCATGAGGACACACGACACCCATGAGGACACACGACACCCATGAGGAGACACGACACCCAGGAGGACACACGACACCCATGAGGACACACGACACCCATGAGGACACACGACACCCAGGAGGACACACGACACCCATGAGGACACACGACACCCATGAGGACACACGACACCCAGGAGGACACACGACACCCATGAGGACACACGACACCCAGCAGTACACACAACACCCAGGAGGACACATGACAAACGACTCCTCTCTTAATAACACATCATCTCCTCACGGGTGGATACAGGCAGCTGCCCTACTCTCGAGGATGTAAGGAGTCCGCCGCGCCGTGAGCAGTAGGAGGATGTCACTAGATTTATCAAGTCATAACCATCATCCCTAACTACAGAAAAGTTACTTGTCTGTCATAACTTACACTCACATGGCAATATAGTTTGTATAAAGTGTCGGGAACAGTCTGGCACAGGGAGGTATTTACGCTAAAATGGTGGTGATATGTTTAAGCGAGTGAGGCAGTAATGTGCTGCTCTGTGCGTCTCTCTGCTGTCCCTCTGGCCTCCAGTGCTTCAGGCCGGCAGTGCTGGATGCTGTATCTGCTCATTTTATTTCCTGTGTGTGTGTTTAATGTTTACATATGAATGTGTGTGTGTGTGAGTGTGTACTTTAATGCATTGTTTGTACATGATAACAATAATAATTATTATGATGGTAATGATAATATTGATCATGATAATGATACACCACCAACACCACCGTCGCTGTCTCCGCCGCCGTCGTATAATCTATGTCAACCATAAAGTTCGGGACCAAGTGGCTTCCATAAAGTGGATAATGACTCTTATAAACCATAGTCCACAAGACAACATTCAGTGCGCCATCATTCACGAACATCACTATATAATTTACTACTCACTTTTGTGAGGACTAAATAGACTTGTCTCACTTCAAAAAGATGGTTTTCCGGCATCTTCGTGGTGAAGATTAATATTGTCTTTTGCTCTTCTATTTTGAAATTCTTTTAATCTTATTTTTCGCCTCCTAGGCCTCGTTGTGGGTCGATGACCTCTGCCCGGATGGGTCTCTGAAGATGTCCTAAATAAAGACGTAAGCTAAGGTTCTTCTTTGTTTCCTTTTCCCTGTGTGATTTTATCAAGAGTTATCTTATCCACGTTTTCATTGTGGATCTACATAATATATATATATATATATATATATATATATATATATATATATATATATATATATATATATATATATATATATATATATATATATATATATATTTATATATATATATATATATAGGGTGAAATGGGAACCGAGTCTGTATGGGTAGAAATCACGGAAGGAAGAGGAAAACTAATTATGGGAGTGATTTACAGGCCCCCCAAGTCAAGGCAAAGAAGCAGCTCAGCCCATATGGCAGGAAATGAGTAGGGCAGCAAAATGTAACATCCTGTGCATTATGGGGGATTTCAACTTCAGAAATTAGAACATAAGAACATAAGAAAATAAGGAGTCTGCAATAGGCCGGTAGGCCTGTGCATGGCAGCTCCTGTCGAGAGTTACTACCACTCTCTATCATCCATGAATCTATCCAGCCTCCTTTTGAAACTTTCCAGCGTTCCAGCATTTACTACAAAGTTGCTAAGCTTGTTCCACTCGTCTACCACCCTATTTGTAAACCAGTTCCATCCTATCTCCTTCCTAAACCAAAACTTATCTAACTTAAATCAGTTGTTCCGAGTCCTATCCTGCTCTGATATTATAAGAAATTTATCTATATCACCTTTATTGATTCCTTTCACCCACTTAAATACTTCTATCATATCTCCCCGCACTCTTCGTCTTTCTAGGGAATGCAAGTTTTGTTTCTTTAACCTATCCTGATATGGAAGGTTTCTAAGTCCCGGAATCATTTTCGTCATTCTTCGCTGCAACGACTCTAGTGAATTGATATCCATTCTATAATAAGGGCATCAGAACTGAATCGCATAATCGAGATGCGGCCTGACTAGCGCAAGATATAGTTGCAATAAGACCTCTGCACTCTTATTACTTACACTTCTAGATATAAAACCCAATACTCTGTTTGCCTATTTCGAACTTTAACGCACTGTTTTTTAGGCCGTAGGTCCGGGCTTACAAGTACCCCTAGGTCTCTTTCACAAGTCGACTTCTCTAGGTTGATGTTGTTAAGGCTGTATACATTATAAGTATTTGTTCTTCCAATATTAAGTACGCTGCACTTGCTGGTGTTGAATTTCATTTGCCATTTTTCAGACTACCTCTGCAGTATATTTAGATCCTCCTGTAATGCATTTGCATCCTGCCCTGAATTAATCTGCCGCCCTATTTTGGTGTCATCCGCAAACTTGCTTAAGTCACTGCTGATCCTAGTATCTAGATCGTTTATGTAGATTATGAACAAGAGAGGGCCTAGTACTGACCCATGGGGAACCCCACTGGTTACACGACCCCACTCAGATTCAACACCATCTACGCTGACCCTCTGCGTTCTATCGGTGAGCCATGATTTTATCAAATTTAAAACTTTCCCCTCGATGCCATGAGCCTTTATTTTTCTCAGAAGCCTCTGATGCGGTACTCTGTCAAATGCTTTGCTAAAGTCTAAGTAAATATCATCGTAATTTTCGTCAATATCTACTACCTCGAAGACTTTCCTAAAAAATGTCAGCAGATTTGTTAGACAAGATTTTCCCTTTGAAAACCCATGTTGAGAGTCGTAGATTAATTTGCTTTTCTCTAGATGCGATCGGATGTTATCTGCTATAATTGATTCAAGAAATATCCCCACTACTGACGTCAAGCTGATTGGCCGGTAATTTGACGATGATGCTCTGTCTCCCTTTTTGAATATGGGTACTACATTTGCCTGTTTCCACAAGTCTGGCACAACTCCGGTGTCTAATGATTTTGTAAATAAGTTTACAAGGGGTCCGCTAATCTGTTCCCTACACTCTTTCAAGACTCGAGGGAAAATTTCATCCGGCCCTGGGGATTTTGTCTTCTTTAGTTTATGACCTAACCTCATGTTTAATAAGGTCACCCTATATATTTAAGCCTCTCTCTGTCCATGTAATCCAGTTGCCTCTGAAGATGTCTTGAATAAAGACTAAAGCTAAGGTGCTCCGTTGTTTCCCTTTTCCCGTGTGATTTTTTCAAGATTTATCTTATCCACGTTTTCATTGTGGATGTACATGATATATATATATATATATATATATATATATATATATATATATATATATATATATATATATATATATATATATATATATATATATATATATATATATATATATATATATGCTGATAACCACAAGGATTCAAGAAACACAAAGTTCCTAAGCGCTTTCGTGTTATTCACATTTTCAGGGGTCTGTACTCACCCCTGAAGATGTGAATTACACGAAAGCGCTTGGGAACTTCGTGTTTTCTTGTTTCCTTTTGGTTATCAACATATACCTGGATCACGCGCACCAACAGTGATTTACTTGCACATATATATATATATAACGGTCGGAATTCTTACTACTTATTGGATTTTTTTGAGTTACAGTGGATGGTAATGCAGTGGAAGCGCCCCTTAGATAATACCAAACCAGCACGAACAAAATTACTAAAGGTATTTTTTATGACCGTGGAAAGCCAGCACCATTTTTTTTTTTTTTTTTAAGTTAAGGTGGGGAATGGCTGGAAGGCATGCTGGGGCTCAAGGCACACCCAGACATGAGGGATGGAGAAGTCACAACATATAGTCGTGGGGGGAAAGGTTGGAAAAGAAGTTCAATGAGTTAAACAAAAAGGGGACGACACCCCTTGTTTTACATATTACAGAGTTTGTTGGCTAACTAAGCTAACCTAGGATTTAGGATGAGGTTACACAATGGTTACTTTAGTAGATAATGACTAGATTGACTTTACAATTACAAGTTTATTAAAATCTTATACTGTATTACGTTTTGGACTCACTAGATTGTGACTTGTTAAATGTGAACTTATATCATCTAAGTTTTAATCTAAAGTGGATCACTGTGGCGGACATAGATGGGTCGCGGGTTGGGTTGTTGTAGTGCGGGCAGACTCCGGGGCCACCAGGCGTGGGGTCTCCCTCCGTTGATGTCTTCCCCGCGTAGGTGGTCTGGGCTGTGAGGGTCGTCCAGGAGCTTGTCCCAAACCTTCTTCCCTAGGCGATGGAACCTGACGTTGAGGGCCTCTGTTTTATTTCTTAGGTGGATGGTTTCAACTGTCTCTTGGTACGGTGGCGCTTGGCTATTGGCTGACCCCAAACACTTGTATTGGAAGCTCTGTAGTTGTTGTAGTCTGGTCTTCCCGAGTGTGACGAGTGGTATAGATGGGTACTCCAACACAGGCCTCACCAGCGCCTTGGGCAGGTGAACTTGTGTCTTCTCAGGCATCAGTTTAAAACGTTTTAGTTTGGCTGCGGCGACTTTGGCTTTATTTAGTCTGTCCTTCACGTGGGGAATGATGCCCGTCCGAGAGATGATGAGGCCGAGCATCCTGCCTTGTTTAGAGTACTCAATCCCTTCGTCGTCTATCATCAATGGCGCCGGCTTTAATTTGGCTATGGGTATGACCTTGAATTTCGTTTTGTTTGTTTTTATTTTCCATTTATTTTCATACTCCGAGATATCCTCTATTGCCCGAGCAGTGAGTCGCGCCATCCTTGCCGTGGACCTTCCTGGGCAGGTGACGATCTATGTTACATCGTCGGCATACATGACGTACTCACTGCCGCCGATTAGGAGTGGCAGGTCAGCCGTGTAGAGCGTGTAAAGGGTTGGTGAGAAACAGGAGCGCAGAGGGACGCCGCTCGAGAGTGAGAATTCTTCTCCAAAATGTTCTTGTATCTTGATTTTGGCTCTGCGGTCCGTAATGAAGTTACACAGCAGGCGCGTCAGGTTTTCGGGTAGCCCCAGTTATATGATCTTATACTGCAGCCCCGCGTGCCAAACTTTGTCAAACGCCTTGCTGACATCCCTCAGTACTATGCAAGAGGCTAGTCATAGCATTGGCGATCTGCTCGTAGGCCTGGGCTATGGCGGTGGATGTGCCTCAGTATTGGCGGAAGCCGAACTGGCGGGGATTATGCACGTCTTCGTCCTCCAGATACATCCGCAACTGCTTGTTTACTATTTTTTCGAAGATTTTGGCAGGTACCTCTAGCAGCGATATTGGTCGAAAGTTTTCGACTTTGTTTGGAGGCTTCCCTGCTTTGGGTATGAGGCGGATAACGGCGATTTTGAATATCTTAGGGAAGTATCCAGAGGCGAGGCAGGCGTTGCATATATGCACAAGCCTCTCTATCATGTTGTCGGGAAGTTGAGCCAGGATCTTCTTGTTAATGTGGCTTTGCCCTGGTGATTTGTTTTCAAACCCTTTATGACGGCTGACACATCTGCAGGAACTATGCGCTCCGTCAGATAGCTTTCGTCCACCAGTCTAGTAAAGTCAGTCCGTGCGAACGGTTGGAGCAGGTGCTAATGGTCCGGCAACTGACCTAAAATGTCCTCCTCAAACTCCCTGTCGAAGCCCTCGTTCTCCTGCTCAATAATGGTAAAGATCTTCCATAAATATCACCAATGTAGTTGTTCTTGGATGTCCTCCTCGATTATTTTCACATTATTTTGGTCGAGCAGGTAAGGGACCGTGCTAGAGGTGGAACCCATCAGTCGCGTGATCCCTTTCCAGAATGCAGCAGAATCGCGGTAATTGTTGGCTGCCTCCCACACCAAGGCAGCCCACTTTTGTTCACGTAGACGTTTGCTCTCGTGCTGGATGTCTGTCTGTAGCTCTCAGTACCGGTCTCTCAGCTCTTGCGTCCACCGGCGGATACTGGACAGCTGTCTCACGTGATCGTACTGGACACTGAGCTGCCTCAGCTGGTGACTAGTGTGAGGATGGGGAATGGTCCTGTGAGTGGTGGTCGGGATGTTGTCCATCTCCGTCTTCACATCCGTGTACCATTATTCGACCGTGTCGTCGATGTCATTGGGGCTGGCTTCTTCCAGGTTTCTCCCCTGCTTGAGACTGAGAGACTCCTTGAAGGAGACCCAGTCTGCCCGTTTGAGGTTTGACTTGATGTTAGCGAGGACCATAATGGGATTGGTTGAGAGCATCACGACGACTGGCAGGTATTCGCTGGTACTAATTGGTCCGGCGGTAACGTGCCTGTTCTGGACGGCCTCGTTGTTAGAGAGGATTATGTCGGGTGTTGTGGTACTGGCACGTCTGATCAATGTCGGAAAATCTGGCCCAAGGTGTTGCAGTTTCCCCTTCTGATGTTGCCATACAGCGCCACACCGACGTTGTTCTCATTACCGTGTCTGAGTATTGCGTGGCGAGCATTTAAGTCCCCTATGATGTATGTTGGTTTTCTGTGGCGTAGCAACTGGTTGAGGTCTTGTTCGGGTAAGTAAGGGCATCTGGGAGGTAGGTATATTGTGCATATATGATAACAGGTCCCTTAGTTGTCTCCACCTACACTCCTAGAACTGAATCCTCGAAGTTTGGTAACACTCTGTGACACAGCCGTGACCTGATAACATAAAAACATAAGAATGGAGGAAACTGTAGTGGGCGTAATGACCCATACTGGGCATTCCCGTTTATACCTAATCCCTATTGCTCATATAAGCATCCAACCTGTGTTTGAAGCTATCCAGTGTATTCGAGTTAATGATGATATTTGGTAACTTGTTCCATTCATCTACTACTCTGTTTCTAAACCATTGTTTACCTATTTCCCGCCGAAATCTAAATTTGTCTAATTTAAAATCATTGTTACGAGTTCGCTCCTTGTTGGATAGCTTGAGTACCTTTGTAATGTCCCCTTTGTTTAACCCTGACTTCCATTTATACAACTCTATCATGTCGCCCCTCACTCTACGTCTCTCGAGGGAGTGCAAATTAAGATGCTTTAACCTGTCTCTGTACTCAAGGTTCCTAATGCCCGGGATTAGTCTTGTCATTCTCCTATGGATGATTTCCAAGGATTCTATATCCATTCTGTAATAATGGTGACCAGAACTGAACTGCGTAATCCAGGTGAGGTCTCACAAGCGCTAGATATAATTTTAAGATTACCTCGCTAGTCTTGTAACTAACACTCCTTTGTATGAACCCAAGTACTTTATTAGCCTTGTTAAGAGCAAAAACACATTGTTTAATTGGCTTAAGATTCCTACTTATCATTACTCCTAAATCTCTCTCGCAGTCGGATTCCACAATGGCATCGTTGTTTATCTGATAACTGGTTTCCCTGTTTACATCTCCTATACTGAGTACTTTACATTTGTCCACATTGAATTTCATCTGCCATTTTTCCGACCATTCGAAAAATTTGTTTAGATCTTCCTGTAGTTTTGCAGAGTCCTCATCAGATTTAATTACATGTCCTTTTTTAGTGTCATCAGCAAATTTACTTATGTTGCTGTCTATGCCGATATCTATGTCGTTTATGTATATAATAAATAATAATGGTCCAAGTACTAAGCCTTGGGGAACTCCACTTGTGACGTTGCTCCAATGTGATTTAGTGCCGTTTATGCTCACTCGATGTTTCCCGTCCTGTAACCACACCCTAATCCATTTAAGGATATTACCTTTGATGCCATGTGCTTCTACCTTTCTTATTAGTCTTTCGTGGGGGACTCTGTCGAAGGCTTTGCTAAAGTCGAGACATACCACGTCATAATTGTGCCCCTCGTCCACCGATTCGAAAACTGATGAAAAGAATGTTAATAGATTAGTTAGACAAGAACGTCCGCTTGTGAAGCCATGCTGGGAATCATTGATCAATTGGTGCTTCTCCAGGTGATTTCGAATAGAGTTTGAAATTATTGCTTCCAGTAATTTGCCTACTATTGATGTTAGACTGATTGGGTGGTAGTTAGAGGATAGTGACCTATCCCCCTTCTTGAAAATCGGGATTACATTCGCTGTCCTCCGGGATTCTGGTACTACACCTGTTTTTAAGGACATGTTAAACAACTTTGCTAAGGGCATACTAAGCTCTTCTTTACATTCCTTTAATCCTCTGGCAAATATATCATTGGGACCAGGTGACTTATTAGGCCTTAGTTTGTCTATTTGCTTACTAAGATTGTTACTAGTCACTACTATCTCGCTTAATTTGTTTTCTTCACTATCTCAGAATAGAGTCGGTGCCTCGGGTATCATGTTTAAATTTTCGGTGGTGAAAACTGTTGAAAAATATTTATTCAAATTATTGCTCATTTCTCCGTCGTTATCAGTTAGCTCGCCGGTATCTGACCGTATTGGTCCAATCTTTTCTCGTGTTTTAGTTTGATACATTTGGTAGAATCCTTTGTGTTTGTCTTCACCTTCCTTGCTATCCTTATCTCATTATTCCTCTTGGCTTTCCTTATGTCGGTTTTAACCCTACTCGCCAATACCTTATATTAATCCCAGAGGTAAATTTCGCCACGATTTATCCTTCTACCTATAGCCTTCCTTTGGCCAATGATGTTCTTTAAATAATTATTTATCCATTTAGGGTCATTGTTGTCTGATTTGAGTTTTTTGTATGGTATGTTCTGTCTTTGTGCATTAAGTAACTCATTATTTAAAATGTCGTGGAACTCGGCAATCTCAGATCTCGTTATCAGGTCGGTGTCATCTGTCAGGTTCATGGCCAAGTGAGACACCCCCTCTCTCAGCTGCCTCTTTAAACTGTCAAAGTTTGCCCTTCTGAAATCTGGTACTTTAGTGGAATTTTCGTTACGTCTGCCCTGAAAATCTAACTGGAATCTAATTTCTTTGTGATCGCTGTTTGCAAGTTCGTTCCCTACCTCGACATTGCTAATGAGGTTTTCTCTTTTTGACAGAACTAAATCAAGTATATTATTACCCAGGGTGGGATCGGTTATATGTTGACTTAGGAAACAATCCTGGATCGTCTCGGAAAAATCCTCTATTTCTGAGTTACCTGTAAGGTCAGTCCAATCTATTTGGCCAAGGTAAAAGTCGCCTACTATACAGACTTTGTTGTGTATGGAAGCCCTGCGCATTTCATCCCAGATAAGTCGCTCATTGACTCCATCAAGATTGGGAGGTCTATATATTACTCGTGTGATAAATTTTTCCCTACCGTCGATAAATAATATCCAAATTGTTTCTGTATTCCGCTCAGTTTTTATTTCCTTATTTATTTCACACTTCAGATTATCCCTAACATAGATAGCTACTCCACCTCCTTTCCTGTTTTACCTATCTTTATGGAACAATTTGTAACCCGCAATTTGGTATTCGACCTGTAACTCACGTGAGTCTAGGTTGATCCATGTTTCAGTGAATACTATTATATCGATTTTTTCGGTACATACCAAGGCCCTAATATCATCCATTTTGTTTCTCATACATCTACTGTTCGCATAGTAGACATTTAAGTTAATCGTGTTCTGAGTCCTCCCTTCACAGCGTTTAGGTTTAAACTTCCTGTTTAATTTAGTTTTGTCATCATTCCTAACACTGTTTCCCTGTAATCTTTCACTTTGTTTATCCGCTCCCACTGCAGTCTCCTTCACCCTCGTGCCCATATGTTCCCCTAGCAGTTTAAAGACTTCGATATCCTTTGAACTGCCCCCTCTAGAGACCCAGCCAGGGCTGCTACCCCATCTCGAGACAGGTGCACCCCATCCCTAGCATAAAGGTCCCTTCTGCCGTAGAAGTTGTCCTAGTTGTCAATGAATGGGACTGATATTGACTTGCAATATCTTTCAACACGGTTGTTGACACCAACTGCCCTTGACAACTATTCACTGCCAACCCTCCTTCTAAGCAGGACACAGCATATGATAGGGATCCCTCCCTTAGTCCTAATACGATCTATAGCTGCCTTGAACTTATCAAGAAGCTCCTCGCTCCTACACCGGCCAATATCATTGCCTCCTGCACTGAGGCAGATAATGGGTTTGTTCCCATTACCAGACAAGATATTGTCCATCCTGTCAATTATATCCCCCACCCCAGCTCCCGGCAAACACACCCTCATCCTATTTTTGTTTTTACCACAAAAAGCCCTGGCCAAGTACCATTCCTGTGAGTCACCAACAATTAAAGTTTTTATACCTTCCTTGTTAGCCCTGTCCCTGCCTGTACTAACGTCCAATTCGTCTATCAAGGGACTGAACGAGTTGGTACAGTTAGCTGCTGATGTCGTTGTTGACATATCCTTGGTGTGTTTTTTCATCACCAGCTTGGTCTTCCCTCTCCTCACAACCTTCCACTCGCTTGAGTTTTCGTCAGACACTGGCTTTCCCTGTCCCGCCTTCCCCTTCATCCTCGCCATCTCTTCCTTTAATTTCAGGTTTTCCAACGTGGCCCTCTCCAATTCTTCCATGGTCCACTCCAGCTTGGCCAGCAAACTCGCACACCCCAGACCTCACATAGCACTGGCCATATCTGATAATTATCCCTCGGGAGCTAACCCTGCCGTGACCTTTACCCTAGTGAGGTCAGAACATAACTTAGCGACCATCACTAAGGTTTATTGAGTTTAATTCCTTAATCAAACTAGCTTCAACCAGAAGTCTTTCTGTGACACAAGATGATTTGAATAATTCTAAGCTTTTTTCCCAAGCAATGGGATGATTATTATTCTTAACTTGAACGAACAGGGCACTGCTTTCAGATGCTGTTCTGATATTGTACTTATGTTGTCTGATTCTGTGCTGCAATGTTTTTCCTGTTTGTCCTACATAATTACCATTACATTTGCTACATGGAATACAATAAACACTTCCATTTACATTCAAACTTGGGCTATTTTTTATTAACATATTGGTAATGGTTGAGTCATACTTGAAAACAACATTAATATTTAAAAGTTTGAGGGACCGAACTAAAGGGACAAATTCATTACGATAGGGCAGAGTCAAAATATTCTTAAGTGTAGGAATTTGCCTGGTTTGAGAGGAATGAAAGGATTTTTTAGCCCTTTTAAAACAACGATCAACAAACACAGAAGGGTACCCAAGTTTTTGTGCAATGGAACGAATGTGTTTCAATTCATCATCAATAAATTCAGCGTCACAAATACGCAGACATCTTAAGAACATAGAAAAAACTGACATTTTGGTAGACTCCAGGTGATTCGATAAAAAGTGTATGAAACTGTCTACCTTTGTGGGCTTTCTGTATGCCTTAAATTTGTAGTTGTATACATCAGATCTCCTCTACCTCGGCTCGTAATATCACATATCTTCAAGCAGTTTAGTAAAAACCTTTTACTAACGGGAAGCTAAAGCTCCTCTCAACTGAACAAGGTCTGATTGGCTCACTCCCTCCGTTTCATGGATGTGCTGAGTGTAAAATGAGGCTAGCTGAGTGAATGAATGGTCACACACTGAGACCAGGAGTCTAGTGGAACTTAGAGGTACATTTTCCAAGGTTGAGAAAGGCTTGTTTGTGCCTTAAACTACTGATGCATGCGGAATCTATGGGTGAGGTTAAGGAGCATGTTTTCACGGGTATTGGTGATAATATCTTTTCAGTGTCTGATATTGTCTTGCTGTGTGTAGTTAACATATCTTAAATAATTTTGATAGTATTGCTTTTTAATATGTGTGTCACTAATTGATGCCAGAGAATGAGGGAACTGTTTTACAGATGAAGTTCCTCCTTTCTGTTGTAAGTGATACTGTGATTTAGTTCCTTTAATGCATTTAATATTTCTTTATAATTTCAATATCATGTATAACCTTTGTTCCCAGTGTAGTATCTTAAGGCCAGGTCAAGAGGTGTGCATCTGTTGGTGTAACATAAATTTGTTGAGTGCCCTTAAGGCCTATTCATGGTGGAGTTAATATTTTTTTTTAATACCATTTTCTCAGTGATTGATATCATTTTGTTAAAAGCCCTTAAGGCCTGTTCATGTGTGCATACAACATATTCTTAATACTTTGAATTTATTGTTGTCTCATGAGGCATTTTCTAAGGTTCTAATAATTTCAATGTCATGTATAACTTCTATTCCCCAGAGTAGTGTTTTAAGTTCAGGTTAAGAAGTGCGCATAAATTGGTGTACCATTATTGATTGTGTCTGTAGTGTTGGAGGGAATAAAAGTGTCTAAATTTTACAGTGTGCCTCATTCATCCCAATCACAGGTGCTATCCTTCCACGGGTCACGGAGAATTAATTTTGTTAATAAATTTAA
>NW_024756514.1:0-22500 GCF_018991925.1 Homarus americanus | reverse complement strand
TCATGAGGTTGACTTCAATTATTCTATCTTTGACACTGGGTATACCAAGTTCTTTCCTCATATTAAGTACTTTAGTGCTCATGGGATATTCTAAGATAATTCTGAGGGCTTTATTTTGCATTTTCTCGAGCTTGTCAACGCCTTTCCTGTCACGAAGGACCAGGGCTGGTGCGTGGTAAGTTATCAGAGATCTTATATAGCCAGCCCACATTATGGTGCTAATATTAGAATTGTTAAAACAATGGTGTTATGAGGGACCTCACGTGGTGTAGTTGTTCCCTCACAGATAAGATTGTGAGGACCTGATGTGGTGCAACAGTTCCCTCATAGATGGTGTTATGAGAGACCTAACGTGTTATAGTAATTCCCTCAGAGATGGTGGTATGAGGAACCTCACATGATGTTTTAACATGTCAGTCACTACGTGGTGTCTTAGCTGCATGGGGGCACCACGTGGCCTGGTGTCACAGGACCTCACTGACTCAAGTGGTGTACAGTCAGGTTCGGTCCCAGGCCTCCCTATCGTGGACGGATTAACACATCCCTACTTGTTGTTGGGTCTCACTGGATACCTGAGACCTCACTGTGTGAAGGTTAACTTGGGTGCGCCTCTCAGCTGTTACTATTGCATTGTTTTCACTGACTAAAGCCCTTTTCACCACTGTTCAACACTGGTTCCATTCCTTAACGAAATTAAATACTAACTTCTGGCGAGAACTCGATGATATTCCGGTGTGGAGGAGGGTTCAGGGGAGGGAGTTGGGATGTGTGCCAACATAACAGTTGACTTGGCCGCCGCCAGAGCAGTACTAGACACATCTTGACCCTTCGGTGGTCAAGGATGTAGTGTGTGTGTGTGTGTGCGTGTGTGTGTGTGTGTGTGTGTGTGTGTGTGTGTGTGTGTGTGTGTGTGTGTGTGTGTGTGTGTGTGTGTGTGTGTGTGTGTGTGTGTGTGTGTGTGTGTGTGTGTGTGTGTGTGTGTGTGTGCTTGTGTGTGTGTGCTTGTGTAGTAATGTGGTGATCTGCGGTGTAATGGTCAGCACCCTCGCCTCGCAAGCCAGTGGACCTGGGTTCGATCCCCGGGCATGGTAAAACTATGGGCAAGTCATTTGCCTCTGTCTACCCAGCAGTAATTGGGAACCTGGATGTTAATTGGTCTGCGGATCGTGTTCCTGGCTAATGGTTAGCCAGTGCAGTTGGTGAGTTGTCCGGTCTTGTACTATTCCTTGACACTGTTGTGTTGGTGACATCTTCTACACCTTAAACAACTGCACGCCTAGGTGGCCCCTAGGGCTGGCCATCCTCGAAAACGAGGGGCAACCATTCCTTAATAATAATAATAACATGACTATGATTATTATTATTATTATTATTAACATTATTATTATTATTAACATTATTATTATTATTAACATTATTATTATTGTTATTATTATTATTATTATTATTATTAGTATTAGTATTCGTATTAGTATTAGTGTTATTGTTATTGTTATTATTTTTATTATTACTAGCAGAAGGACGCCACCTCTGGGAGGCTCCACATTGTCTTACCGTTAAGTCCCGAAAACTTCTTCCAATAATTGTTCATTAACGGTGAATGTAAGTGCCACCATGTTTATCACTATAACACTACAGCAAAGTATATTCATTTAGCATTAAACTGTTATTATTTTATTGTCTAATCATCACTACATATAACACCACCCATCATCACTACATATAACATCATCCATCATCACTACATATAACACCATCCATCATCACTACATATAACACCATCCATCACTACATATAACACCATCCATCATCACTACATATAACACCATCCATCATCACTACATATAACACCATCCATCATCACTACATATAACACACATCCATCATCATCACTACATATAACATCACATCCATCATATAACACCATCATCATCACACATATAACATCATCCATCATCACTACATATAACACCATCCATCATTACACCACCATCCATCACTACACCACCATCCATCATCACTACATATAACACCATCCATCACTACATATAACACCATCCATCATCATCATCATCACTACATATAACACCATCCATCATCACTACATATAACACCATCCATCATCACTACATATAACACCACCCATCATCACTACATATAACACCACCCATCATCACTACATATAACACCATCCATCATCACTACATATAACACCATCCATCATCACTACATATAACACCATCCATCATCACTACATATAACACCATCCTCATCACTACATATAACATCATCCATCATCACTACATATAACACCATCCATCATCACTACATATAACACCATCCATCATCACTACATATAACACCATCCATCATCACTACATATAACACCATCCATCACTACATATAACACCATCCATCATCACTACAAATCGGTAAAGTAGTTTCCGAGATTCTCGTGCGGACACACACAGACATACTTCTTTGTTTTATATATAAAGATTATTATTATTATTATTATTATTATTATTATTATTATTATTATTATTATTATCATTATTACTGTATTATTATTATTATTATTATTATTGACGATGATGATTGAAAATGATGATTAACGACTTATTAACAAATACAGCAGCTATAAGCTGAAAATATTCATATGACAATGACAGACGTGGTGTGTATATTGTAACATAGAAGAGTCACATTATACTGTATATACTTGTGACACTTGCCAGTTGCTTCTGGTGTCATTGTACAGGGGCACCTAGTGACAGCACTAGGATCCCGCTTCCTCTATCAAGGAATAAACAATTGAAATTGAAATTGAAGAGTCACACTTCCATGTGTATACACTCCATTGTCACTTTTATCTATGCGGTTTACTTCGCATTACCCAAGCCACTTGCTAACCCGCGGTAAACTAGTGGGCACACGAGTCATGAGATGGCTCCTGATTGGTGGAAAACCATCGCCGTCTGTTTTGGGCGCCATCTATGACAGTCTACCCTAACCCTGGGGTTCCAGTTCCAGGACAGTCACACTCTCACCACCTCGGCGACTTGTTCTTCTACTACCTACTTTGTCGTGAAATTGATCGACTGTTATCTACACTGCCGATGCACAGTGGGATCTACTGCCAAGCTATTTGTAACGTGTATGAGTACAGCCGAGTACATTGTTTTTCACCCTTGTATATGTGTTTTGTGTTAATTTCGTTTTAAAAATATTATATAAAAATAACTTGCATATTTTTCGCGTCCTACTATTTATACTGTGTTGGGTGTTGTCATGTCAACCATGAGTGTGGTGTCAAATAATCAATTAAGCCAAGTAATGCTTTAATAACTAAACCTACAGTGAGATTTAATAACTAGAAAAGTTCAAAATACAAACAGATTGTCATTTGTTATGTAATTGGGCATTAGTATTACACGTTATTACAATTAAATAATATCCGTCAAAAATCCGCTAGACATACACAGGTAAAGAAATCATTTAAATTTTGAGATTAAAATAAAAGTAAAAGTTAAAGTAAAAGACCTTAAGACATTTGCCTTGCTGATTGCTCAGTTTCCGTAACATACGGGTTGCCTGTGCTAGGAGCTGTTTGTATTGTGTTTCACTTTGTTTCATATTAATTTCTTCGGTATTACAGCTTCATCTCTGAAATAAAACTTGATGTTACATGACAACAGTACAGGACAGAATTTAGTGGGTATTATGTAATATGTCTGGCTGTGTTGGTAGTCTAAGTTATATTTATCTGCTAACTCTTTTCTGATTGCTTACAGTGTATTGACTTAATGTGTTTGTTTACATAGTGTTAAGCCTCCTGTAAATTCACTTGGATTCGGAGGTAATGGGTGATTTGGCCAGTCATTTAAGTTGATTAATCACTAATGAAGTTGTAATGTGTTAAGTAATGCTGTTTATATTGATAATAAGATCCATGTAACTTAATTCGGACGTGGTTGTAGACACGAATGTTTACGTTGAGTACGAGCCGTTTCTTCCACCTTAGTTTGTCAAAACTGTCAATAACGAGAGTGGACTCCTTACATGTAAGCTCTGACGTGGAGTCAGTTAGCTCTTAATACGAATTTTAGTTTAATTTTGGTTAACACTAAGTCATCATACCCACTAATGCTTAAATTGGACATTATTCACAATAATGGTAAGGGAAACGGAATGCTTGAATATGTGAAATTATTTCACCAAACAGCGTAAGCTTTGGGTTTATTGACATTTCCCTTTTGTAATAAACGAGTCAGGGTTTATTACCATGCGTAGAGGACGGATGAAATCTGTTGGTAATTAGTACGTTTACTTTGACTTTTGAGCAGGGCGTTTCTCTGAGTAGCCTTGTAACTTTTGTTACACTTCTCTTCCTCTAAGCAGTATTTATATGGGAAAGAAATACTTACTGAGCGCCTTTTACCATTGGTGTACTTTATATAAAATGCCAGAATGATTGATGACCAGCCTCTTCCTGTGAGTTAAAATATGCAAGCGGTTTGAATGGGAATTCCTCTTATTCCGAAAGGACTAAGATTTTTGTAAAGTTTTGAAATTACTTTCAACAATAATCATTTCTAGACTCGATATTGCTGATTTCATAGCTAATCCTACTGTTGGCACACTCGAAGGTGCAGACCTGAGGAAAGCAGACTTGAAAACTGTAGCTGATTATTTTGAAATTCCGGTCTTGACAAGTTTGCATAAAAGCAGATTAATAGAAGTGGTTGTCCAAGGATTAATCTCAAGTGAGTCTCTTCATGAAGAAACTGTTAGACTCATTACTAGTCCTGGGGACTTAAAAAAAAATGTGGTAGGTTCTCCTTTTCAACTGGAGACAACGGAAATAGTGAGTGTGGAAGCTAAGACCTCAGTTGACCTTGTAAAAGATTTTATTTTTATTTGAACGAGAAAAAGAGAGAGAACATGAAATGAGAGTAATTGAAATCCAAAACCAAGCCAAAGAGAAAATGATACTCACTTTGGTTGGTCCCGTAACATAGATTTGGTACCTAATTTTGATGAATCAGATCCTGAGTCTTCAATACGTTTGTTTGAGCGTACAGTTCTCCACTATAAGTGGCCCAAGGATGAGTGGATTTGGCTACTTCAGAATAAGCTCACTGGGAAAGCAGCACAAGTCTTTAATAGTCTAGAGGATTATTTTGATTTAGAGTTTGTCAAAGACTGTATCTTAAATGCTTTTGCTATAACTTCTGAATCATACCGTCAAACTTTCCGAAATTTTCTAAAGCCTTCTACCATGACATACGTTCAATTTTCTACTGAAAAATTACTTACCCTTTTCAAATGCGTCTTAAGACAATTCAAACTGGCACTGTTGATGACCTTGTCAATCTAATGGTCTGTGATGAATACAAAAGACGAATTCCCTTCAATATCATGGCTTATTTAGAAGACTAGGGTGAAAAAGATAGATACGCTTTAATGCACAGGTTTAAGGGTGAGAATAAGAAGCCGAATATTGTAAAGTCACCCTCAGGACAAAACCTTGGTACTAAAAGTGATATGTCGAGTCCTACAGCTAACGCTAACAAACATGTGACTTGTTCATACTGTCGTAAAGACGGTCACCATGTATCTCTTTGTTGAGAACCAGAATATAAAAATTCAATATATTTTGGGACAAATTTTGTCAAACCTAAGGTAAAAGCGGAAGCCCAATCTACAACCTCAAACACTACAGTGAGTCTGTTAGTAATGTAGCCAAAGTCAACGAGTTTCAGGAATATATTTTTCTTGATTTTATATTCAAGGGTAAATTTTCACTTTCAAAGGATGGTGAAATGTTTCCTATTAAAATACAAAGGGATACTGCAGGTGCTCAAAGTCTAATAGTTCATAGTGCTCTCCCTGGAAGTAGTACAAATTATATAGGTGAGAAAATGCTTTTGGAAGTCTTATCCTCTTATTCACCAGTAAACCTTGATTGTGACTTGTTGAAGGGAATGGTGAAGGTGGGAATGAGAGAGAAGCTGCCAGTAGCAGGTGTTACATTTGTATTGGGTAATGATCTAGCTGGTTCACTTGTTGTTCCTAAACTTATAGTGGTTGATGAACCGTTGTCGGAAAGTCCTACTCAGGTTTTAAAGAATGAACGTCCACAATTATTTCCTCTGTGTGCCGTCACTAGATCTCAAACTTTACTTGACCCTAGTGCTGATTCTTCAATTATTCCCACTTTCACTTGTGATCTCCTCAGCCAGGTTATGACCAGGGACAACTTAATTAAAGCTCAGAAAGAGGATACTTCAATTGCCAAATTTCATCATATAGCAGTATCTAAGTCAGACATTGTTGAATTCACTTGTTTTTATTCTCAAGATGATGTCTTAATGAGAAAATATCGTCCAAGATATATAAAGGATGATGACTCCTGGGCTGAACTCCATGAAATAGTTGTACCATATTCTGTTAGAGTACAGCTCATAGAACTGGCTCTTGATGCCTTAAATGGTCACTTGGGGATATGTAAAACCTATAACAAACTTAGCCAGGATTTTTTCAGGCCCGGTATGAAGAAACAAGTGGCTAACTTCATCAACACTTGTCATTCGTGCCAACTAGTAGGGAAGCCCAATCAGGTTATTCTTCCCGCTCCACTTAAACCTATTCCTGTTACAGAGGAACCCTTTAACAAGATTCTCATAGATTGTGTGGGCTCACTTCCAAAAACCAAGAAAGGTAACCAATATTTGTTGACTATAATGTGCCCCACAACTAGGTATCCTGAGGCTTTCCCAATAAGAAACATTAGAGCTAAAATTATTGCTGATATTTTGTTAAAATTATTGACACAGGTAGGCATCCCCAAGGAAATTTAATCTGACCAAGGGTCTCATTTTACAAGTGTCATCGCCATATCATCCCCCGTCACAAGGTTCCCTAGAAAGATACCATCAAACAGTAAAATCAATGCTTAGCAGATTTTGTTTTGACACAAAAGCTGATTGCGACGAAGGAATTCATTTCATGCTCTTTGCAATTAGAGAATGCCGACAAGAATCACTTGGATTCTCACCTTTTAAAGTGTTGTATGGTCGCCAAGTAAGTGGACCCTTTAAAATCATAAGAGAACAATGGTTTAATCAAATTACACTGATTCCTAATCGGACTGTTGGTCAATATCTTGACAATTTTAAAGCTAAGCTCTCAAACTAGATCTGTTTCCACAGCTGATATCGTTTCATCTAACAATGCACATCAGTGCAGCATCTCCGAATGTGGAGGTAGAAATTTGGTCAAATTCAATTGTAATAAAACACAGTATTTACCTATTATGCTTTCCAAAATAGACGATTTCCCACCAATCACATTTCAGGACGCTATCATTCTGCCCAATTCTAAAATAGTTATGCTAGGCCTCACCATTTCCTCTAATATGTCAAGGAAGCCACACATCCTCAACATTGCTAAAGCTGCTTCCCGAGAGCTGGGAATGTTGTACAGATGCCGTAACTACTTCACTTCTGAGCAATTGCTTCAAGTGTATAAGGGATTCATTCGTCCTACCTTGGAGTACTGCTCTCATATCTGGGGTGGCTCTTCTTCTGTCCTACTGTTAGATAGGGTGGAATCAAAGGTATTTCGTCTTATTAACTCTCCTCCTTTAGTTGTCAATCTTTCTTCCCTTTCTCTTCGCCGCAATGTTGCTTCACTCTCTCTCTTTTACACGTACTTTAATGGGCAATGTTCGGTGGATTTGGCATCCTGTGTACCGCCGGCAAGGCCATGGGCTCGTAACATACATCTTGCCCGCGGTGCCCACCATTTCTCTGTAGATGTTGGTCACACAAGAATAACCCGTTATAGTACAACCTTCTTTCCTCACACAGCCAAACTGTGGACTGCTCTGCCTTCTTCTGTGTTTCCACACTCATACAATCTGTCTCACTTTAAAAAGCTGGTTTTCCAGCATCTTCGTGGTATAGATTAATGTAACCTTTTCCTTTTCTATTTTTAATTTCCTTTTATTCTTATTTTTTCGTCCCCGAGGCCCCGATGTGGGTCGTTGGCCTGTGCCCGGGAGAGCTATTCCCCGTAAAAAAATATACAATAAATAAATTACATGAATATATAAATATAAGTAAATGCACATAGTATTAAATTATAAAAGGCTAACATGTGTGTGTGTGTGTGTGGGTGTGTGTGTGTGTGTGTGTGTGTGTGTGTGTATAGACCCGTCGGGAAGCACCACCCGACACCACAAGTAAGACGGAGTGTCTCCCGCCTAACACTGGTAACAGCCGACGTCACAGGAAATCTTCACAAATATATATTCAAGACTTTTGCGAAAAAGAGCAAGATTTGTCCTGGACGAAAATATATCTGAGGCAATTCTGGTGAAAGTTTAGATTACGTGTTGTCCCGAGGAAAACCCTCCCCATTTTTCTTCTTACACTCCAATAATTGTGATGAGTTGCGGTGGTGCCAAGTCTCAGCTGGTCGACAGAGGAGCGACTTGGTGGGTGTTGAGGAATGTGGTCCAGGAAAGGAGGAGGCTGTTTTTCCAATGGATAAAATAAGTTCTTAGATAGGATCCTCCAGCATGGTGTTGGCGTAGCCGGAGCATCAGGCAGAGAGGATGCCGAGAGGATGGATTGGCTGACGGAAGAGAGTCAGGTGTGAAGAGATGTAGGAGAGAGGACAGAGGTTGAGAGATGGAGAGGATGGCTGACGGAAGAGCCACTTGTGGCAGAGAATGGAGGATGATGAAGATGGCTGACGAAGAGTCACTTGTGGCAGAGAGGATGGAGGGGACGAGATGGGGCAGAGAGGGACAGAGGATGGTAGATGAGTCACCTAGAGGGGATGGAGAGGATGCATGATTGAGGAGTCACTTGTAGAGAGGATGGAGATTTGAAGAGTCACTTCAGGCAATGAGAAGATGGCTGACGGAAGAGCTACTCAGGCAGAGTGATGCTGATTTGAGGAGTCACTCTAAGAGTAGGATGGAGAGGATGGAGAGATTGAGTGAGGGGATGAGAGGATGGACGGAGGTTGGCCTGACGGAGGAGCCATGTAGCAGAGGATGGAGAGGACATTACTTGAGAACTTAAAGAGCATTGACTTGAAGAGCCACGGGGCAGAGAGAAGATGACGGAAGAGCTTGCAATGAGGAGAAGATGGCTTACCAAGAGTCACTTCATTAGACTGAAAGAGCTGAAAGAGTCACTTGAAGGCAGAGAGGATGGAGAAGATGGCTGACGGAAGAGTCACTTGTGGCAGAGATAAGAGGATGGCTGACGGAGAAGTCATTGTACAGGCTGGGAGTCACTTGATGGAGAGGATGGCTGACGGAAGAGTCACCAGGCAGAGAGGATGGAGAGGATGGCTGATTTGGAAGGCCACTTGTCAGATAGGATGGATAGGATAGACGAGGAGCCACAGAGTGGATGGAGGGATATTGACGGAGGAGCTAACAGAGTAGGATGGAGGATGGCTGACGGAGGTCACTTGTGTGGCAGCAGGAGGAAGATGGCCACTAGAGTCATCGGTAAGAGAAAGAAGGAGAGGACATATCACTTGATAAAGCCACTTGGCAGAGAGATGGAGAGGATGGCTGACGGAGGAGTCACCAGTGGCAGAGTAGGATGGAGAAGATGGCTGACTTGAGGAGTCACTTGGGGCAGAAAGATGGAGAGGATGGCTGACGGAGGAGTCCTGTAAGAGAGGGATGGAGAGGATGGACTGACGGAGGTCACTTGCAGAGAGGGAGGATGGCTGACGGAAGAGCCCACTTGGCAGAGAAAGATGGAGAGGATGGCTGACAGGAGTCAACTCAGGCAGAGTAGGATGGAACATGGCTGACGGAGGAGCACTGTGTGACAGGATGGAGGATGGAGGAGAGCCTACCAGTGGAGATGGAGAAGACAGAGCTGACTTGGAGGTGGCACCTGGATTTGAGGAGCCACTGGGCAGAGCATGATGAGATGATGGCTGGGAGGAGCTACCAGTAGAGCAGGGTGGAGGGGATGGCTGACGGAGGAGTCACTTGTGGCAGAGTAGGATGGAGAGGATGGCTGACGGAGGAGTCACTTGTGGCAGAGTAGGATGGAGAAGATGGCTGACGGAGGAGTCACTTGTGGCAGAGTAGGATGGAGGGGATGGCTGTGCAAAATATAAAAGAGGACCTAGCGTGTGACATGACCAAGAAGGTGGAAACATAGACGCTATCAACAATGGTATTCTAGCACCATTATGTATATTTATAACAGCAGGGCCAGAGGTTATCTGTCCGACCTCTTAACATTCAGACATTAATGTTGTGACAAACTTGTCGGCTTTCACGTCCCTAGAGATGAGAGTCTCACAGTTCAGAAAAGAGAAAACATATTTCTCCTTCTCTGTCTCACGGGAGATCATAACTATTGTTTTCTGTAAACAATTATATATTGTAAATAAATAAATAAATAATTAAATAAATAAATAAATAAATAAAAGTTATTTGAAAGACATCAACAAGACATTATACTGTATATACCTGAAATGACGTAGGCGGAATGAACAGTCATCTGACAGTAACCAGTTTTAACGCATTTGTTGACTGACTGAGTGACTGACTGACTGACCCACTTGTGTATACATTACCATCCATTTTTCTTATCTGGATTTTATTATGGGGGTTGGGTTGAGAAAATCGAGAGAGACAACACATCCACATTAATATGTTATGAGGGCTGACTTGCTCTTACCGACACCGTCACCTGCCAACTGTATAATAATGCTGTCATCGCTTGAGTATAAAACATGATGAAATTCGGCCCTAAATAACGTTTAGAGGACGGATAAATCGCTGCCATTGGTCATAAATTATAACTTAGGACTCAATAACTTCCGCTCACATGCAGAACTATAGAAACAAGAGTGACCATGTACAGATCAGCAGCTATATTATACTTCGGTGTAAAAAGCTTCCATCACGAGAAGCACCCATACAGTCTGGCCAGGACAGACACGGTTAGGAATTAGGTAAACATTTGTTTGGAAATAGAGACGTTGGTAAGTGGAAAGAGTTACCAAGCACCATCAATAACTCAACCTCGGTGGGAAGCCCCAAATTTAAATTGGACAGGTGTATGAATGATGTGAGCTGGGTGTAAACAAAACCTCTAAAAGCATCGCGTGACTGTGATGCCGTAAGCGATAAATTTTATACTCGTATTTGTTCAAAATTTTCGTGTCATGTATGTCACTTTCTATAGCCACCACCTTACCCACACCACCACCACCTTACCCACACCACCACCACCACCACACCACCACCACACCCACACCACCACCACCTTACCCACACCATCACCATTTAACCCACACCACCTCCTCATCCACGCCACCTCCACCTCACCCATACCACAAATCATCCAAACCAGCATTTCACACAGCACCACCTCACCCACACCACCACCACCTTACCCACACCACCACCACCACCACACCCACACCACCCACCTCACCCACACCACCTCACCCACACCACCACCCCTCACCCACACCACCCCTCACCCACACCACCACCACCACCACCACCCACCTGCCTCACCACCACCACCCACACCACCACCTCACCCACACCACCTCACCCACACCACCTCACCCACACCACCTCGCACACCACCTCACCCCCACACACCACCACCTCACCCACACCACCTCACCCACACCACCTCACCCACACCACCACCTCACCCACACCACCTCACCCACACCACCCCTCACCCACACCACCACCTCCCCACCCACACCACCTCACCCACACCACCTCACCCCACCACCACCACCTCCCACCCACCACCTCACCCACACCACCTCACCCACACCACCACCTCACCCACCCACCTCACCCCACCACCTCGCCCACCACCACCTCCACCCACACCGCCTCCACCCACCCACCTCACCCCACACCCACCACCTCCACCCACACCACCTCACCACCACCTCACCCACCACCACCTCACCCACCACCTCACCACCACCTCACCCACCACTACCACCTCACCCACCACCTCAACCACACCACCTCACCCACACCACCTCCCCACACCACCTCCGCCCCACCACCTCCACCCACACCACCTCACCCACACCACCACCTCACCCACACCACCTCACCCACACCACCACCTCACCCACTCGTGAGTACGTTATCCCCCCCTATTATATCTTTCTTTGACCTTCCCCTTCCACACTTCAGTTACCCTGAGTTTTTTTGCTCTCCCTTAATTAGTACTAATAGCCCCCAAACTGATTTTGCCAGTGTCGTTTCCATGAATGTACTGGACCGTATGTTTAGCTCCAGCCTCATGCTACCTCATTCCTTCTCCTTATTAGCCATAACAGAGTATATCTTCTATTGGCCACAAATTTGATGTACAGTACTTGGGTTCTGTGAGACCAAACTCACTTGCGATATTCAACAACTGCTGCCATCAGAATGTTAGACATTCATTATTGTAGATATCATGAATCTAGTCTTTATAAGGCTGCCATCTTAGAGGTAGTCTGCTAATATAGGTTGCTTACTCGTCGTCCCATTTCTCCGCTGCTCATCAGAGACGATCTCTCACTTCACGTCGCCCCAAAAGGGCGAAGGCAACAAGCCTCCAGAATAGGATTTAACACTAAGCGTCTGGAGGATCCAGCGATGGCACATGATTTCAGAGAGCAGCTCGAACTTGGGCTGATAAAAAACCTAAATTCCAATGCCGAATGGAGAATTCTCGACACTCTCATGACAAAAACCCGCAGAGAGACCCTCGGCCAGGTCGAAAGAATACACCAGTGCTGGTTTGACGAAAATGACCCGGAAAACAATGTACTCGTCGATTTTAAGCGTGTTGCTTTAACTAATTGGACCATAGCTGATACCTTCCGCGAGAAGAAAACGGTGGCCCAGTGTGAACTTCTCAAACTAAAGAATGACTAGTTTGAAAATATAGCATGTGAAATGCAAAAACTTGTAGATGAAGAGATTCAACATCTCAAGCCTTTGGCAGACTCCGTAACTTTGTCTTAAGCTGTAGGGATCTGAAATTATCTACAAAGTAGCACGTATATCGAGCAGTGGTCCTCATCACCCTGCAATATGGTGGTGAGACATGGGTTACATACAAGAGGCACCTCAAGGCACTTGAAAACTTTCATCAATGTAGTTACCGTTCCATCCTCCGAGTTCACTGGGAAGACAACTGTAGGAGCATCGAGGCTACCATTATCCATGAACAACTACGTTGGACTGGCCATGTTACCCGCATGGACGACAGTAGACTGCAAAAGCAGCTACCTTACAGTCACCTAACGAATAGTAAACGTAACGCTGGCGGGCAATTGAAAAGTATATAGTCTTAGGACAAACCCGAAAAAGTGCCAAATCGACCCCCTCACCTGGGAGACGATCACTCCACATCGTAACGCTTGGAGGATCACCACACGAGAAGGTGTCAATATTTTCGAATTAGACCGACGGCAAACCGAGGCAGATAAGTGCCAGGGCCGGAAAGACGCTGCCGCCGCCCCTCCCGCACTAGATGGAGCCCTCCACATGTGCAACATCTGTGAACTACTCTGCCGGTACCGTATCAGCTTCTTTAGTCACATCCTTAATAACTCATATCATTGTATCCTAGCTAGGTGATCGTCATAATCGATTCCGAGTGACAGCAAAGTAGTAGTAGTAGGTGACAGTAGTAGTGATGGTGACAGTGGTGATGGTTGACTGTGGTGATAGTGGTGGTGATGGTGACAGTGGTAGTGATGTAGAGTTTGTTGGCTCGGAATCCACAATAGGCTAAACTGAGATGATCTAGTAGGAGTATCATTGTGGTTGGGGTGTGTATTGGGCGTTCGTGGGTCGGGCGTTGTTAAAAATCCAACATGTGGATTGGCCAGAACATGGGCTGTTTATATGTGTGAGTGAACTCTATTTGCCTCGTGCATTTTTTGTTAGATTATAGAGTTTAGCAAAGCCCAAATTAGTTAATTATTGGTAGTAAGTAAATTCAGTGTATTTGTCAGTTATCGGTTTAGTATGAATAAACTAGATTTTGAGTTGATAAACCCTTTCCGAAAACAATTTTTATACTTACTTATTCTATAATATGAAATTGTGAACGAATATCAGATAAACTTTGATTCCTTGAATGTACCCGGACCCAATCAGGGATCAGGCAGGCACTTGTTAAATTTGTTGAGTTACGTAATTAAAATAGTGTTCTCCAAGTTACCTGCAATACGTGTTTCAATTATAGCCTCACCTCTGTAAAATGCGTCTCTGAATATTGCAGCTCCTCCATCCTTCTCCATTATTATTTACATCTCTCTGTCTCCCTCTTTCCCTCTGTCTCCTCACCGGGTTCTATCCTTGTCCCGTGCCGCCACCACCACCACCACCACCACTACCACCATGATCGTCGCTATCACCAATACCGCAATCACCACCACCGCTACCACAAGTACCACCACCATTATTACTCTCACCGTTCTCTATACCACTACCGCAAACACCACCACCACTACAACTACCAACACCACTTTCATCAGAACTTCTACCACTAAAACTCCCTTCCTCCACCACCACCACCACTGTTTCCACCACCATTAACATCACTACTACCACCACCACTACGACTACCACCACTACGACTACCTCCACCACTGGTACTACTACCACCATCAACACCACCACTACCATCACTACCATTATCACCACTACCACCACCAACACCACCCCAACCATCACCACTATATTATTGTATCACTGCACACTTAACTGTACACGGATACACCATATTCCTTGACCTAAAAGTTGATCTATATTCTATACTGTACGAATTAGCCTAAGTAGATATAGGAGGTCGGCTGTTACACTGGATAAGTGGTTACCTGACAAACAGAAGGGCTGCTGCACTCTTTCGGGGTTACAAAAGACAAGTTAAAGATATGCAACTTGGCACCCCTTAAGGTGGAGTACTTAGTCCCACCTTGTTCAGTGTTCTTATGAATGCGCTATTAAAGTCAATCCCAGACAGCCCCAGTACGACTATGGTTAGTTATGCAGATGACATTCTTATACATACTATAAAACTCATCGTGAAATGCAAACCACCCTGAACCATGTACAGCCACGTGGAAGGGAAGGGTATGTCCAACCACTGTGGAAGCCCATCCAATCCTTCCACCACTTTATGCAGAGCCCTATCATCCTAGGCCTGCATTTTGTGTTATCTGCCCTCATTGGGGTCACACTTTCACTGCCTGCTGCCAACGTGATCGTCCTAGATGTCGCTTCTGCTCACGTAACCACAACTCCACCGCCTGTGCCCAGAAAATCAATGACCACCTTAATAGGGGTGGTGTGGGCTATGTAGTTGAGCCCAGGTGCTGTAACTGTGGCGGCCAGCACAATGCTGACTCACGGCAGCGCCCCAGTCGCCCTTCTGTCCCAGGGGAGAAGCCTCCCCAAGGGCAGCGTCTACCACAACGCCCTCCTCAGTCTACTGCAACCACAAACAGCACACCTACCATTCCCTAACTCAACCACTACTGAGCTCTCCTCCCCTGTCTCTACTCTGACACTATCAGCCTCGTGCTCCCCACCAGTGCCCCCACAACCCTGCTACTCTGACGCTAAGGTCAAACCCAGCCCCAACCAGTGCCCCCCCCACAACCCCTGTCTCTACTCCTGACGCTGTCAAGCCTTAAAGCCCCAACCAGTGCCTCTCCCACAACCCCTGTCTCTACCCCTGACGCTGTCAAGCCTTGTGCCGCCACCAGTTCCCCCCCCATTAACCCTCTCCAGTGACATGACACATCATGTCCTCTTCCAATAATTTACCAGTCATGTTGAGAAACTCTTCTGCTACACTCTGTACCGCCATCTCCGACCTACACCGCCATTTCCTGCCCTTGCTGCCACCCAGTCATCACTCCCTTTGGTTTTGACACAAGCTAGTCCCCTGTGTGAGACCCCCCTGCCACAGGTTGTGTGTGTACTGCTGCCCCTGAGCCAAGCCCTGCCTCATCTTCACGTCATCACGTGGTGCTCAACCTGTTTCATCACCGCAAGTTTCAGCCTGCTCCTGTGTCTGTGCTGTTCTTCACCAGGGTTACCTATTGGACCCGAGGACTCCAGCCCCGCTACACATACCCACCGACATGCCGGCAATTCCAAGGCCCATAATACGCCACGTCAGTAATCAGCCCAATACACCACAAAGGATAGCAACGCTACAGGACTGCAGGTACTCACCTGGAACATAAACGGCTTTGCAAGCAAGTTTGGTGCCCTCAAACCTACGTCTACACTCCGCTGAAGACGTCAGACGTGTTGTGCTCTCCAAGAAATGCGGTGTGCTGCTGGTACCTATGTGCTCAGTGCACATATGTTGAAAGCCCATCCACTCCCTGTTCGCATCGATGGACTACCACGTCATGCACGTGGACTGCAGATCTACGTCAAGAAGGATGTCCCCTATCAACCTCTCGACGTCCCCTTGATGACGACACCGACGCACACGCCATCACACCACTAAAAAGGTATGTCCTCAATATTGTCATCAATGTCTATGTGCCTCCTCCACCCCCTACTGTACCTGTCCTACCACACCATATCACCGGACCCTCAATGCCCGTCACCTCATCTGGCCCCAGGGGCCCTGCACTCAAACTCCCGGGGTAACTCCTGGCTCTCCTACCTACAAAACCACTAATGACCCCACGTCTTCTGCCCCCATCACTCCACCCACATCAGGGAGGAATGACTACATCGCCCCTACTTCTGACCCTCACCGCTCACACTCCACCCGCATCCTCCACTTCTCAGTGACCATTTCTCGATCCACACTACCCTCCAGTACGTGAGAATACCCCCCCACCCAAGAGCCCAAGGTTCAGCCTACCCTCAACATACCTGCCTTCATCACTGCCATTGCTGAATGGTTTCAGGTTACACTATCACCACTGCAGACCAACTCTCACTCCTTGATCTGTCCAAACAATGCACTGACCTCCTCCGCCCTGTCCCAAAACACCGCCGCCCTAACCGCCAGCCCAGGAGTCAGTGAACGTTAACCGTGACCCTTGTTAAGTCTATCCGAGTATGGCACCGACTAGCAGTCGACCAGTGGAAGAAATCTCCCAGCTCCCTCGACGCTCTACGCTTCCTAATGCGCACAAATAAAGAGCTCCAATCTGCCATCACTCGCAACGCAGAGAGAAGCAGTGGTTTGATTTTTGCTTCTTGGCTGACCAGTCCACATCTACAGGTGATATATGGCGCACCATTAACCGTGCCCGGGGCACCAACGCTAGACCCGCGCTCCACCCCCAGACCAGCTAAGCCTGAGCTGAGGCGCTCTCCCCAGACGTGGCAGGAGGCCGCCCATTGATACGCTACCATCCGCTGTGCGAGACCTCACCTCGCACTGCAAACTACAACGCCGACAGCGCATCTTCGAGTACCAAGACTCATCTGCAGACACTGACGTGCCTTTCACACAGTGTGAACTACTAAATACTGTTATACACGGTCGGTCCATCGCCCCAGGCGATGACGGCGTCACGTATGATGTGTTAAATGCCCCATACACCCCTGGTAACCCTCCCTCTGTCTATTTAACCTCTCTTTTTGATACTGACAGCTGCCTCACTCATGGAAGACTGCCACCACCATCCCAGTCCCTAAACCAGTTAGACAAGATGAATATCGTCCAATATTCCTCATCTCCTGCTTCAAAGATGATGGAGCGCATGATACGCCACCGCCTCCACTGGAAAATTCAGCTCACCTGCACCCTGACCTCTATGGTTTCCGCCCCGAGTGTACTGCTCACCGTGATCGTTCACTACATGACAAACACCTCTGCCAAAAACCTCCCTTCGTCGAGACTTCAAGGGTGCTGATAAAGCCAACAGGAAGTGACTCCTGAGGCCCCACTCACATGGATGTGAATAAACTGCCGTGGATTGCTTACCTCTCCCATCGACAGGCCTGGTGTCCGCTTTCAGGCCACTATCAAGATCAGGGACTGGATCTGGCACGCCTCAGGAGTGTGTACTCCAGCCCTACACCTTTAATGTTCTCATGAACTCCATCTGCCGCCTCAACGACATCTTTGCTGAGCGCCCTAGACGGTCACATCATAAGCTATGCTGATGATATTCTCCAAATTACAGTGCAACATGAACAACCTATACATTCCACGTTCGCCCGGACTCCACAAACACTTCAAGCAATATCTCACACTAAAACCGTTCATCTCACGCTCGGGCGTCAGACACCACCGACTTGCAAGGACAAGACATCGATCAAGTACGCACCTACAGGCCTTTGGCTCCACCAGTGCCACTACCAGAGAGAGAGCCACCACTCCGCTGTCGCCGCCGCCCACGTCACAGATCCCCAGTGCCGCCAACGAACGAGGCCTCGCCAGTCCTCACTCACGGCCTCAAAGGAGCCTCTGTCAGGGTCCTGCCGTCTCATGTACATTGCCATCGTCAGAGCTGTCATAGATTATGCCTTTTGTCCTGCAGCTGCTCTCCCAACGCGAGAAACAAAGCATAGAAAATCCAAAACAGAGCGATGAGACTCCATCCTCGGCTGCCCTATGACCACCAGAATAGAAGTCATGCAGCGTGAACTGATCTGCCTTCCCGTCCTGCGAGATCGAATTACTGTTTCCAATGCCATCCTTGGTGTTAAACTTCGCAGTGAGCAACCAATTCTGTCGCGCCTGCTACTGAACTCAAGATCTTAACACCCTCCTGCGCTTTTGCCTGCTCCCCCATTACCTTTTTCCTCCCTCAACACTGGCCTGTCCACACTCACAAGGACATCCTGCGCTATCACCCCTACACCCCCTCGACCTCTCCCTCCTGAGTACACTCATCGCTCCTACCGCCGTGGACTCTTGAGTGTTGATGTTGTCGTCCACACCTTCCTGGTCGTAAATCCACCCAACTGAGTATATGTCAAACTTAACTGCCTTGGAGCAGATTAATGATGTCGCCTCCCCCAAGACCTCCCACCCTCCCCTGTCCTCGTCTACTGTGATGGGTCTGCTACCACGCTGGGCAGCGCTGGGCCTCTCCACTGATGCTGAAAGCATAGCCATCCTCGTGGCATTCAGGCGAGGGGGCGACCCATGCTCGCACTGAACGCCGAACCTCCTTATAATCAGTGACAGCACTTCTGGCAAGCTAGCGAGGCTCAAATTGCCTCCCCTCTACCCTGCCGCCCGCTAACACACCCTAGCCGCCGTTGCTGCCAGAACAAAACCGATGACATCCGTGTCAAGTTTATTTGATCCCGCCACATATAAGAACAACTGCCTGTGACACTGTTGATCGGCTTTCACATAGAAGTTACACAAGAAGAAGATAATAGCTTTCACCTCGCCCTCTCCCTAAATCATCTCAAATTCATACACGCCACACAACGAGAAGCATTCGACGAAAAATTGGTCACACCTGAAACAACGGGGTAGCATCATACTGTTACTATGATTGCCAACCGGTGACGATAACCGCTACTATTAAACAGTATCAATCCTCGACTCTGATCTCAACAGATTACAGGTACATGAGACTGCGCCTAGGTACAGGTACTGTTACGATAGATTTAGAATATAGTTATACGTCTACCCAGATCCCAACAGGTAACAAAAAAACAAAGACAATCGGACTATAAAAGGGTAGACAAAGGATGCGAGTTTTCATAGTATAATAGCACCATAAATCCCTAAACAAAATATTCAGCTTATAAATTACCCTTAACCAAACTTAACTCTAAACATTAACAATATATACATATTAATAACATAAACAATTTTAGCTAAGTGGACGTGGGGGAGGTAACACAAGATACAAGTACTAAGTGAGGAGCTGAGATGGCTGATGAGTAAGGCTGAGTATTAGAAGACGGAAGGTAGTCACCGTCCGTAGGTTGAGGATAGATGATCCCGTGGGTCACTTTCCCAGAGCCAGTCCTCTCCTCGAATTGGAGCTCACAAAGAAGATTCTGGAGGAAGCGAGACGCAACAACCAGGATATGGAGAAGGGAAACCCCGAGTGGTAATCTAAGACGAGTCATACTCGTGTCTCGTCCAGATGGCGTTGTTCGTGATGCTGGGTAGGTAGATCAAGACAATAGATGGCGTGGTTGTAGTGCTGGGTGGAGGGGTTCTGTAACACTCTCCAAAGAATCTCCTGTGAGCACGGGCGTGCTAAGGAGGTGATCAATTGGGTGTGCCCTGGAGAGTAGCTGCTGCATTTCACTGAGCCTGGGATAAGGAGTTCGTAATCAAGCTTGTCCACCCCTTTATGTGCCGGACTTGTAGATTATAGGGCTGGTGAGGAGAGCCCAAAGGGAGTACCTGCTGGTTGGAGGTCTTGTTGGTTTGATGAATGTGAGTGGGGTTTTTTGGTCGAAGACTAGGTTGTTTGTGGGCAAGACTGGAGGTACATTCAAACTTCTTTTTTATTGCCAACACCAGAGCCAGGGCCTCCTTCTATGGTCAGAGAAGTTGGTCTGATGTTTTTTCAACTTGGTGGAGTAATATGCCACAGGGTGAAGGACATCAGTGGTTGGGTCGGCCAGGAGCACAGCCCCAACCTCACACCACCAGCATCGATTTCCAGCAGATGGAAGGGCAAGGTAGTCAGAGGTGGACTACAGGCTTAGAGGCAAGGAAGGCTTTGAGGCGGGAAAGACTGGTCGCACTTCTGGTTCCAGATGTAAGGGACCGCAGAACTGGTAAGGTCTGTGAGGGTCCGCCACGCTTGGAGAAGCATTGCAGAATCGACGGTAGTAGCCGCACATCCCAAGGAAGCGCATGAGTTCCTTCTCGTCCTGGAGGGGAAGGACAAGATGGTTCTAACGTTTGCGTCCTTGGGTCTCACCACCATGCCCAACGATATGTCCCAGTAAGTCACTGAGGCCCGCCAAAGCAGATTTAGAAATAGAGTTTATGGTGAATCCAGTCTCCTGCAGTCGTGCAAACAGTATTCCAAACGCACCAGATGTTCGTCCCAGCTGTCCGACACCACCACCAGGTCATCCAGGTAGGCGAACGTCCCACCCAGGGTCCCAATTAGAAGTTGATGGCCCTCTGAATGTGGGTCGAGCATTAGAAAAGCCAAACGCCATAACCAAATATTGAAAAGACCAAATGGAGTTATAAATGAGATTATTTTGCCCTATCCGTGAGTCCCACTTGATAATATCCTTTCAACAGGTCCACGGTACTGATAAATTTCAATCAGTAGGCGCAGGAGTCTGGAGATAGTGACCTGGTTCACTTGGCTTGGATAATCGGTTAAGAAACCAAAAAGCGCCATCGGGTTTTGGAATGAGAAGGCAAGTGAAGCCCAAAGTACTAGGCTCAGCTATTATGTTTTAACAAAATCTACCTCCTCTTTCAGTATCTCTTTTTGTGGATTTAGTCGATAGGCTGATTGCCTAATGCTGTACATCATCTGAGATTAGCTTTTAATATCATGTTTAAGTATATTGCAAAACCCTGGGAGGTCTGACGACTTTAGGAAATGTTGATAATAACTAGTGAGATCTTTTTGGCTTGAGATGGATTCAGAATAAGAAAATACTCATCCGGTTGTTGAGTATGTGACTGTTAGCAGTGGGTTTTCTTTTGTGTAGAGGGAAGTTCACCTCCAGGTCCATGTCATCTGTCTCGGCTCCGGCCCTGACAAAACCGTATGCAATACAGGTTGCTTATAGCTCCTGGGATGTCTTCTCTGACTGCCTGGAATGCAAAGTTTCATGAGATTAATGAACAAGTTGTGAATCTTTTCTGCGATCAGGAGTATGGACTATATAGTTGAGAGGAGATAGTTTATTAGCATTGGATTTGAAAGCTTGATGGAACTGTTCTCCAAGCAACCTCGACGGTAGGAAAAAAGTTTGAAGATGTACAATGGTCCACACTGGTGTCTTTTCTTCACCTGTTTAAACAAAGATGGATCAGATTGTTCGGCTTTAATGAGCTCATCTCCATTAATGGTCTTATTGTACAGATCTTCTGTGGGTAGGAAGATATTGGAGGTGGTTTTAGATGAAGAGGGCCCATTTCGCACACTCTGTGACCGGGTGACAGCACAAGATGTAGAAAAGATGAGGAATAGTTTTTAAGGTCAGTGGTGGAGTTGATAGTAAGGAGAGCGACTGTCTTTATGTTGGGGAACCACTAGATCTCCTACCAAGTCATTACTCATTAATAAATGAATGTCAGCACACAGGCATTGGGTCTTTCCTAATGGCTATTTGCACTTCCCCAGTAATCAAGGGACATTGAGGCACTTTTATTAAAGGATAGGAAGAATGGGATGAGATCTGAAATTAGAACACTCTCATTAGTAAATGCGGTAGATATATCAGAATGACGTTAAACAGGAGGATGGATTGTGCTGCGCCCGTATCAATGTAGCATACGAATAGGAAAGAAC
>NW_024756513.1:0-1325 GCF_018991925.1 Homarus americanus | reverse complement strand
AGTATCAGGAGGTGTACCTTGGAGTGTCGGAGTTGTACCTGGGAGTGTCACAGGTGTACCTGGCAGTGTCAGAGGTGTACCCTGCAGTGTCAGAGGTGTACCTGGGAGGTCAGAGGGTGTACCTGTGGAGTGTCAGAGGTGTACCTGGGAGCGTCAGTGGAGTACCTGGGAGTGTCAAAGGTGTACCTGGGAGTATCGGAGGTGTACCTGGGAATATCGGAGGTGTTCCTGGGAGTATTAGAGGTGTACCTGGGAGTGTCGGAGGTGTACCTGGGAGTGTCACAGGTACCTGGGAGTGTCACAGGTCTACCTGGCAGTGTCACAGGTGTGGCCTGGCAGTGTCAGAGGTGTACCTGGGAGTGTCAGGGGTGTACCTGGGAGTGTCAGGGTGTACCTGGAGTCAGTGGTGTACCTGGGAGTGTCAAGGTACCTGGGTGTCGGACGTATCTGGGAATATCGGAAGTGTTCCTGAGAGTATCAGAGGTACCTGGGAGTGTCGGAGGTGTACCTGGGAGTGTCAAAGGTGTACCTGGGAGTGTCAGAGGTGTACCTGGCAGTGTCAGAGAGGTGTACCTGGCAGTGTCAGAGGTACCCAGTGTCAGAGGTGTACCTGGGAGTGTCAGTGGAGTACTCGGAGGCTAAAGGTGTACCTGGGAGTATCGGATATCTGGGAATATTGAAGTGTTCCTGGGAGTATCAGGGAGGCACCTTGGAGTGTCGGAGGTGTACCTGGGAGTGTCACAGGTGTACCTGGCAGTGTCAGAGGTGTACCGTGAGTGTCAGAGGTGTACCTGGGAGTGTCAGAGGTGTACCTGTGAGTGTCAGGAGGTACCTGGGAGCGTCAGTGGAGTACCTGGGAGGTCAAAGGTGTACCTGGGAGTATCGGAGGTGTACCTGGGAATATCGGAGGTTCGGAGTATTAGAGGTGTACCTGGGAGTGTCGGAGGTGTACCTGGGAGTGTCAGGTGTACCTGGGAGTGTCTCAGGTCTACCTGGCAGTGTCACAGGTGTACTCAGCAAGGTCAGAGGTACCTGGGAGTGTCAGGGGGTACCTGGGAGTGTCAGGGGTGTACCTGGGAGTGTCAGGGGTGTACCTGGGAGTGTCAGGAGGTACCTGGGAGGTCATGGTGTACCTGGGAGTGTCGACGGGTATCTGGGAATACCATCGGAAGTGTACCTGAGAGTATCAGAGGTGTACCTGGGAGTGTCGGAGGTACCTGGGAGTGTCGGTGCACCTGGGAGGTTGGGGTGAGTACCTGGGAGTGTCAAGAGGTACCGGGAGTATCGAGTTGTTCTGGGAATATCGGAGGTGTTCCTGGAATATC
>NW_024756512.1:0-15303 GCF_018991925.1 Homarus americanus | reverse complement strand
ATAATGATAATTATAATGTTAATGATGGTAGTAGTAGTAGTAGTAATAATAATAATAATAATGATAATGATAGTAGTAGTAGTAATAATGATAATAATAATAATAATGATAATGATAGTAGTAGTAGTAGTAGTGATAATGATAATAATAATGATAATGATAGTAGTAGTAGTAGTAGTGATAATGATAATAATAATGATAATGATAGTAGTAGTAGTAATAATGATAATAATAAAAATGATAATGATGATAGTAGCAGTAAAAATGATAATAATAATAATAATGATAATGATATTAGTAGTAGTAGTAGTGATAATGATAGTAGTAGTAGTAGTAGTAATAATGATAATAATAATGATAATGATAGTAGTAGTAGTAGTAGTAGTACTACCATCATTATCATTATTATTATCATAATGATAATAATAATGATAATGATGGTAGTAGTAGTAGTATTAATAATGATAATAATAATAATAATAATGATAGTAGTAGTAGTAGTAGTGATAATGATAATAATAATGATAATGATGGTAGTAGTAGTAGTAGTAATAATGATAATAATAATAATAATGATGGAAGTAGTAGTAATAATACTAATAATAATAATAATGATAATGATAGTAGTAGTGACCTTACAGGAGCAGGAAAAGTGGAGTGCATCAAAAAGTGGTGGGACTTGGTAACATCGCGAGGTCCACAAATAGGGTACCACCCAAACGCCAGCAAGTCCTTCCTCATCGTGAAGCCAGAACATTATGAACAGGCATTGGAGGTTTTTGGCGGAAGTGAGGTCAAAATAACTAAGGACGGCCAAAGACATCTAGGAGCAGTAATTGGCACTACGGACTTCAGGACCGAGTACGTAGCGGGAAAGGTGAATGAGTGGGTTAGTGAAATCCAAGCTCTGTCTGAGATTGCTAACACAGAGCCACATGCGGCCTTTGCAGCATTCACCCATGGAGTCAAGCATCGCTGGAACTACCTGATGCGCACCATCCCTGAGATCGGACCCCTCCTCCACCCTCTGGAAGAAGCTATCAGTGTCAAGTTCATTCCCAAATTAGTGAAACACCCTGACTTAACCCCAGCAGAAAGATCACTTCTTGCACTTCCACCAAGACTGGGAGGGATGGGACTAACAAATCCAGAGGAGATTGCTGACACAGAACATCAAAATTCACTTAAGCTCACGGCAGCCCTCACGGACCACATAATAGCCCAGAATGCAACAGGGGAAGTGGATACCAGCGAAGTAAATAAGATTCGTAGGTCCATTATGACAGATCGACAGCACTGCCAAAATGATATGTTGCAGCAACAATTGCTGCAGGTTCCAGAAAATTTGAAAAAGTAGCTATTGCGCAGGAGGTGGGCGCCTCGAACTGGTTAACTACGTTACCGATAAGGGCAAATGGTTTCAGTCTTAATAAACAAGAATTTACAGATGCCATTGCTCTAAAGTACGGTTGGCCAGTAGAAGGTTTGCGTCCCAATGCGTGTGTGGCTCTTCCTATGATGGCGATCACGCCATGGTGTGCAAGAAGGGGGGCTTCATATGCATGCGGCATGACGAGGTAAGGGATCTCACAGCAAATATGTTGAAGGAAATCTGGCGGGACGTCATGGTAGAACCGACCCTCCTTCCATTGGATGGCGAGATCTTCCAACACAGGACTTCGAACACATCTAACGAAGCCCGTGTGGACGTCAGTGCTTGAGGATTCTGGACGAGGGGACAGCGAGCTTTCTTCGACATCAGGATTTTTGATCCCATGGCCGCATGTCACCATAACCTAGCTCTCAATGCTGCACATAGGAGGAACGAGAACGACAAGAGAAGGGCATATGGGGAGAGAATTCAAAGCGTTGATCAAGGTAGCTTCACTCCTCTAGTGTTCACAACCTCTGGTGGGATGGGCCCAAGTGCAAGATGTTTCTACGCCAGACTCGCGGAGTTGATCTCCGAACAGAAGCAGCAGCCCAGAAGTTATGTTACAGCCTGGATGAGATGTCGACTGTCCTTCTCTCGCCTTCGGTCGGCTTTGCTCTGCCTCAGGGGAACGAGAGCTTCTGCCCCTACTCGGAAAACTGCTGCAGATATTGACTATGAGGCTACAGTCACTGAATGCAGCATAGATCTGCAGCTCAACTAATTTAACACAGATAGGATAGCTTCTTATGTATTAGGATATTTAATATTAAGGTAAAGAAATGGTGGCGAAGGTGTGGCTATTGGGGGAGGAGGCTGGAGGCCACTTAAAAAAAAAAAAAAAAAAAAAAGTAGTAGTAGTAGTAATAATGATAATAATAATAATAATGATAGTAGTAGTAGTAGTAGTAGTGATAATGATAATAAAAATGATAATGATAATAATAATGATAATGATAGTAGTAGTAGTAATAATAATAATAATAATAATAATAATAATAATAATAATAATAATGATAGTAGTAGTAGTAGTAATAATGATAATGGTAGTAGTAGTAGTAATAATGATAATGATGGTAGTAGTAGTAGTAGTTATAATGATAATAATAATAATGATGATAATGATAGTAGTAGTAGTAGTAGTAGTGATAATGATAATAATAATGATAATGATGGTAGTAGTAGTGATAATGATAATGATAATGATGGTAGTAGTAGTAGTAGTAATAATGATAATGATAATGATAATGATGGTAGTAGTAGTAGTAGTAATAATGATAATTATAATAATAATGATAATGATAGTAGTAGTAGTAATAATAATAATAATGATAATGATAGTAGTAGTAGTAATAATGATAATAATAATAATGATAATGATAGTAGTAGTAGTAGTAGTGATAATGATAAAAATAATGATAATGATGGTAGTAGTAGTAATAATGATAATGATGATGATAATAATGATAATAATAGTAACTGCAGTACAACACATACATTAAAAGTAAGAGAACTGAGGCCTGGATATGATAATCCTTGACACAAATATTTGTGTTCGGTTTACCCAAACAATTCGGCTTTAGAATTCAAGGTTAGGTTAGAACAGAGGGGACTGCTTATGATAGAGTAATGATTGGCACCTGTGACAAGCAGTTATCACCTCTCTGATCGCTGTTGTGGAAGATAGAACAATGGAGCTACGAATTGGCAAGAACAGGTGTGAATAATAATATGTGAGTGAACAATGTGTGCGTGTTGGAATATTGATAAAATTTTGCATCTGAATTTGGAAATGAAACACTTGTGTCGAGGTTACATCTGTGATCCTTGTGTTTATGATAATGTGTTTGTCTGTACCGTTGGAAATGTTAAGAGTCTTAGTACAGTTTCGACGCCATTTAATCTGTTTTCTCTGTATTACGTCTTAAGGAATAAATAGAGAATAAAGAGTGAAAGAGAAATAATAAAAATACCAATAAGTTACAGTAATAAAATAACATTAATTAATAAGAGAAAAAACTGAAGAGCTTACATTTTTTTCACATTTGTAATTTATTAAAAACAATACATCATTACTGACAACAACTAAAAATACGAACAAATATGAAAATTAGAAAAAAATACGATTAATACAAATAATTTTTTTTTGAACTTGATATACAATTTGAGGAATATATTGTAGTGGACGTCTCCCCTACAAACTGCGTATCGCATTCCAATGTGCTGCCTTCCCTAGCAATCAAGCGAGAGCTGTCCCCAGATGTTACCTTATCTTAGCAACGGAACTAGTCACCGGCTACTTCTCGGGTTTTCCCACCATGACTCATAGCGGCTGCTGCGGGGTATATAAGCTCTGTCTCTCCATTGAGATTCAGTCTGACCAATCTTCTTGAACAAGCAACACCTCCTCCTCTGCCGCTGCCTGGCGACCCTCGCCTCTCCTCCACCTGCCTGGCGGTCCTCGCTCCCGCCAGCGAGCATGTCCTTCTCTGAGCTTCCTCACCAACCAACTCTCATTCTGCCCATTTTCCTGAACAAGCAACATCTCCTCCAGCAAGCTCCACGCTG
Organism: Homarus americanus; assembly: GCF_018991925.1. Lineage (NCBI taxonomy): Eukaryota > Metazoa > Arthropoda > Malacostraca > Decapoda > Nephropidae > Homarus > Homarus americanus. Next base: position 11,303 of record NW_024756512.1, on the reverse strand, counting down.
TTAACATTTCATTCAACCAGGAAGCCAGCAACAGGCAACACCTTCTCTAACGAAGCTCCTGCACATCTACCTCCTTCAACAAGCTACTCACCGCACGTCTCTACCAAGCTGCTCCTCACCACACAGCACCTCCAGCACCAGACTGTCTATCATATAACTTATATATTATACAAGAAAACCACATTAGAGTTTCCTTCCATCCTGAGTGCTAGACAACTTTAATATCTCGATACCCCTACAATATACTTATATAAAATGAAGTTATTGTTTAATTTTACAATATACAAACTGGTCTTTTTCTTATTGTTGGCGTCACACCGAATCGTTCGGATAATCATCAATTATTTTAAAAGGCAACTCACTTTTTTTTAGGCAAATACGGATAACTTTTTCCATTTTCTTGCAATAACCTAATAGTGATTTATTCGTATTTGATTATAATAAGTTCTGTTTCAGTTAAGACGTCGTTTACTAACACACACACACACTACACATTACAGTAATCAATAAGACATCTCTGATAATGAGACATTCCTAGCCACTGATGCGAGACATTCAATCGATACGAGACTGGGAATCATAACCTGACGAGACATTTAAGGCTACGAGATAAATCATACAGGAACCGAGACCCAAGACACTGCTACGAGACATTTAATCGGTGATGAGACAAAACAACGAGATATTTCACATTAAGAACGAGACGAGAAATAGAGACTTTATTTCTCAATGTTATTCTTCTATTATCTTATTTTTGTTGTTATATTTCTCTAATTTATTTTATTAGTTAATTGATTTATTAATTTGTATTATTTTTAATGCTTTACTTAATACATTGTATTTGTTTATTTTATTTTGTAAGGTTTTATAATTATATTATTATTATCATTATTATTATTATTATTATCATTATTATTATTATTATTATTATTATTATTATTATTATTATTATTATTATTATTATTATTATTATCATTATTATTATTATTATTATTATTATTATTATTATTATTATTATTATTATTATTATTATTATTATTATTATTATTATTATTATTATTATTATTATTATTATTATTATTATTATTATTATTATTATTATTATTATTTATTACTGTACATATAATATTAATACGGTAAAAGGACGTGGAAAAGCATCTTAGAATTTACCTAACAAGGGACTATATAGTAAACGGAAGCCTCAGTGTTTAAGTTAATTTACAAATACTTTTACTGAACTGTGTGTGATTTTAGCAGAGAAGAAACACTGAATACAGTATACAGTATACTGTAGTGAAGTATAACAGTGTGTACGAGTGTATCGGTATGTGTGTTTGTGCGTGTATGTATGTGTGTACGTGTATATAAATGATGCTGGTGTATGTATGTATGCGTGTGTGCGTATGTGTGTGTGTGTGTGTCTGTGTGTGTGTCTGTGTGTGTGTATGTCAGGCAAGTAATTATATTGTTGCATATCATTATAAACTTAACACCTCTTGCCTACATTACATGAATATAATTACTGCCGCTGATGCAAAGGATGTTAATGGTCATTAAATAATTGGTAAATAAACCGATTAACCTTTGAGTGAAAATTAATAGATATTTTTAGTTGGAACGAATAGTAAAGATTATAAGTGTTTGTGTAGTTTGAGAATATTATTATGGGGAGACTTAAATATATGTTGATGCTGTTATGTAATGTATGTGTGTGTGTGTGTGTATGTGTGTGTGTGTGTGTGTGTGTGTGTGTGTGTGTGTGTGTGTGTGTGTGTGTGTGTGTGTGTGTGTGTGTGTGTGTGTGTGTGTGTGTGTGTGTGTGTGTGTGTGTCTGTGTGTGTGTGTGTGTGTGTGTGTGTGTGTGTGTGTGTGTGTGTGTGTGTGTGTGTGTGTGTGTGTGTGTGTGTGTCTGTCTGTGTGTGTGTGTGTGTGTGTGTGTGTGTGTGTGTGTGTGTGTGTGTGTGTCTGTCTGTCTGTGTGTGTGTGTGTGTGTGTGTGTGTGTGTGTGTGTGTGTCTGTCTGTGTGTGTGTGTGTGTGTGTGTGTGTGTGTGTGTGTGTGTAGTGTTTGTACGTGTATAGTGTGTGTATTTATGTTTGTGTGTGTGTGTGTTTATGTGTAGTGTTTGTACTTGTATAGTGTGTGTATTTATGTTTGTGTGTGTATATATGTATTTATGTGTGTGTCTGTGTGTAGTGTATAGTAACTTGGTAAATGACATAACCAATAGAAACTCAGTAAATCCAACCAATCACAATTCGACATACAACTACAAATAAACTACTAATGCCCTCTGATGCTCCCCCGCCCCTTCACTATGTGCAACACGTGGTAGAACTGACGAACAAATTTGCACATTGTAGAAAAAAATATTGCAAGGCCCCTCGTGTGTTGCTAATTGGCTGGAGGAGTTTGATTGAAATCGTGTTTGTGCCAATTTGAAACCCCCCATTGGTTAGCTAATTTGGTTTTTCCTTATATTTTTTGCGGTGGAGGGGAAAACTGGGTCTTGTGTGTGTGTGTGTGTGTGTGTGTGTGTGTGTGTGTGTAATTCATTTTGGTGTTGTGTGTGTGGTGTTGGTAATACTGGGATTTGGTTGGCTGCGGAGTTGGTATTACTGGTATATGGTTGTGAGATAATTGGTTTCCATTTATAGCTGACGCAGACCTAACATAACCTAACGTAACCTAACCTATGAAGGAGGAAGGGAATGAGGGTTTAGGAGGGAAGAAAGTAATGAGGGAGGAAATGAGGGCTTGTGAGGGAAGAAAGTAGCGAGGAAGATACTGAAGGCTTAGGAGGGGAGGAAGGAAATGGGGGCTTAGGGGGGAAGAAAGTAATGAGGGAGGAAATGGGGGCTTATGAGGGAAGAACATAAGAACATGAGAAAATAAGGAGTCTGCAATAGGCCGGTTGGCCTGTGCATGGCAGCTCCTGTCCAGAGTTACTATGACTCTCTATCATCCATGAATCTATCTAGCCTCCTTTTATAACTTTCCAGCGTTCCAGCACTTACTACAAAGTTGCTAAGCTTGTTCCACTCGTCCACCACCCTATTTGTGAACCAGTTCCTTCCTATCCCCCTCCTAAACCTAAACTTATCCAACTTAAATCCGTCGCTACGAGCCCTATCCTGCTTGGATATGATAAGAACTTTATCTATATACCCTTTATTGATTGCTTTCACCCACTTAAATACTTCTATCATATCTACCCGCACTCTTCGATTTTCTAGGGAATGCAAGTTTGGTTTTTTTAACCTATCTTGATATGGTTGGGTTCTAAGTCCCGGAATCAGTTTTGTCATTCTTCTCTGCACCGACTCCAGTGAATTTATATCCATTCTATAATAAGGACACCAGAACTGAACCGCATAATCGAGGTGCAGCCTGACTAGCGCAAGATATAGTTGCAATAAGACCTCTGCACTCTTATTACTTACACTTCTAAATATAAAACCTAATACTCTGTTTGCCTTATTTCGAACATTAACTTACTGTTTTCTATGCCGTAGGTTCGGGCTTACAAGTACCCCTAAGTCTCTTTCACAGGTCGACTTCTCTAGGTTGATGTTGTTAAGGCTGTATACATTGACAGTATTTGTTCTTCCAATATTAAGTACGCTGCACTTACAGGTGTTGAATTTCATTTGCCATTTTTCTGACCACTCCTGCAGTTTATTTAAATCCTCCTGCAGTGCATTTGCATCCTGCCCTGAATTTATCTGAATGAGGAAATGAGGGCTTATGAGGGAAGAAAGTAATGAGGGCTTATGAGATTAGGAAATAATGAAGGTTTTTGAGTGAGGAAATGAGAAACACCCAGGGGATTAACTACAGACAACGCGCCTCATTACACCTGACCACCTAACCGAAATAGCATCGTGTGTATCGACATAAGGGAGGGCTAGGGGAGTGAGCTGCCTGGCAGAGGGAAGTAATTTAAGCCAATGAGACCATAATCAATAGGGCGCCGTCTTGACCAGAGGGCGTACGGTATACAGTCTATCTATATATTTAGCCCGTTGAGTCTTGGAGAAATACTTGGTGGTGAGGGAAGTTGTGGTAGAGGAGGGAAACTTATTTTTAATGTTACCTGAAGTAATCTAACCAAACGTAACATAACCTTGCTTAACGTAACATAACCTTGCCTAACGTAACATAACCTTGCCTAACGTAACATAACCTTGCCTAACGTAACATAACCTTGCCTAACGTAACATAACCTTGCCTAACGTAATCGAACCTTGCCTAACGTAATCTAACCTTGCCTAACGTAATATAACCTTGCCTAACGTAATCTAACCTTGCCTAACATAAACTAACCTTGCCTAACGTAATCGAACCTTGCCTAACGTAATCTAACCTTGCCTAACGTAACATAACCTTGCCTAACGTAATCTAACCTTGCGTAACGTAATCGAACCTTGCCTAACGTAACATAACCTTGCCTAACGTAACATAACCTTGCCTAACGTAACATAACCTTGCCTAACGTAATCTAACCTTGCCTAACATAATCGAACCTTGCCTAACCTAATCTAAATTAACCTTGTCTAATCTAACTTCCTTGCCTAAACTAACCGTGTTTAACCTAATCTAAGCTTTCCTAACCATATCTAACCTAACCTTGCCGTAGAGAGGGAGTTGGGAGTGGGAGGCAATGAGGCTGTAGAGAGGGCGTTGGGAGGCAGTGAGGCGGATAGTAACTGCCTTTGATCTCCTGAAGGTTGGCTGGTGGTCTTGGGGACGCATCTATCCGTATCGAGGGAGAGATGAAGCCGTGGGTAGGCGAAGGTCGTAATTCCGGAGGTAAAAAAAGGAAGATGTTTATCCCAGGTTTCCATTTCGAGTCAGTCAGCAGAAAAATGAGTCGATTCGTTCGTGGGTAAGTTTGGTTGAGTCACCCACTCGTGTATGTAAACAAAGCAACACGTGTTTTGGCCCCAAATGGTTATGTAAACAGAGCAACACGTGTTTTGGCCACCCACTCGTGTATGTAAACAGAAGTTATCTGATCCCTCACATAACACGTAAAGGATCATCTGTTAATGGCGCTGTCATCTCCCTTTAACTGTTTAGGGAATTATTAATGATTTTGGTGGGTGGATTTTGGTCTGATTTATTTTGGCGGGGATTTTTTGTTCAATTTTGCTGGGGTTTTTGTCCGATTTATTATTTTGATGGTGGGATTTTGTCCATTATTGTATTTTGGCGGTGAGATTTTTTCCCAGCATTACATTTTGATGGGGAGGTTTTGTCCAGTTTATTATTTTGTCCAGTAAAGCTTCTGTCCGGTGGTATTTGGTCCCAGCGCGAGTTACGAGACGTTCACTTTGGCGTCACTCACTTAAGCGCCACTCACTCAAGCACCACTCATACCAACACTCACTCACAAATTAGACGAGTCAATGTGTTTAAAGGTGAGGTTAGACCATGACTAAGCTATCCTGCTTGTATCCTGCTGTACCTGTTAAGAGTTTATCATGCTGTAACTGTATCATGTTTATTCTGGGCTGTAAAATATGTCAGCCTTTCGTGGTAAAAAATGTCAGCCTTCCTTAACAAAAATGTCAGCCTTCCTTAGCAAAAATGTCAGCCTTCCTTAACAAAAATGTCAGCCTTCCTTAGCAAAAATGTTAGTCTTCCTTAACAAAAACGTCAGCCTTCCTTAGCAAAAATGTCAGCCTTCCTTAGCAAAAATGTCAGCCTTCCTTAGCAAAAATGTCAGCCTTAAATGGTAAAAAATGTCAGCAACAGAAATACAGGAACCAAACACAATATTGTAGTCCAAATAATTTTTCTTAATTACTGAAGAAAGTAAATGAGACGAGTCATCCTGTGTGGCTTAAAGAACGAAAGACTCTGTGCCGCTTTGATCCACCTGTTGAAAGCGGATGTATTGTGGCTAGGGAGGTTTGTCTGTCTGTGTGGATGAATGGATGTCTTGGTGGGTGAATGGATGTCTTGGCTTTTGGATGTCTGTGTGTGTGTTGTCTAGGTGGATGAATGGATATTTTGGTGGGTGAATGGATGTCTTGGTGGATGAATGGATGTCTTGGTGGATGAATGGATGTCTTGATGGATGAATGGATGTCTTGGTGGATGAATGGATGTCTTGGTGGATGAATGTCTTGGTGGGTGAATGGATGTCTTGGTGGATGAATGGATGTCTGTGGGTGTCTATCTGTCTGTCAGTCTGTCTAGTGTGAAGAATTATCCCTGGGTTTAGGTCAAGGTCACATCAGCCCTTAAGGGAGATAATCATTCATGAATCACGCGTCTATTCCCCTAATTAAAATGCTACAAAGGCCCGCTATCCCTTGATTACATGATCCACAACTCATATCCCTTATTTATGCGTTAATTCCTCCTGTTATTAAACGGTATATGCCCCCCCCCCCTCCCCTTCCCTCCCCACAACAGTCTGTTATTCTGTTTATTGGTTAGTTCATCAAGTGACCACAGGAGGGGGAGGGCAGCACTAGTCTGTGGGTCTGAGGAAAAAAAATGGCCAGAGGGGAGGGGGAAATTTAGCGTCCAAGAAGTTATGGATGGAAATTAAATAAGCGATGCTTCTATGTGATTTATATAGATGGAAATTGACTTAGAGATATTTTCCCTAACGTTACATATTGACGGAATATATTTAACATATTTGGAGATACAGTTGGAATTTAGTTATATAAAATTGTTTTAATTGTCGTATATAAAGGGATTTAATTTTGGGATTTTAAGCGATATTTAGGGAGGATTTTAGCGATTTTTAGCGAGTGTGTGTGTGTTGTTTTTAGTGAGTTGTGCCAAGTTGGGATTTAATTTAGGGATTTTAAGTGAGTTTTAGGGTGGGTTTTAACGATTTTTAGCGAGTGTGTGTGTGTGTGTGTGTCAGATTTATCCCAGCGTCACAATATCCCTAGACTATCCATGTTTATCCCAGCATCACGTCATGTAAACACCGCCAGTTTTATGGTGAGGACGCTGCCCCCTGCTGCCGTCCGTCTCCCACTCTGACGCCTCTCTTACATAATTTAGATTCTCGTAAATACTGCCTCCTGTGTTACCGGATTTTGTTGACCCAGCTCTAACCTCGTCTGACCTGACATGACCTGAATCTAACCTAACCTCACCTGACATAACATGATGTAACCTGACCTCACCTGACATAACATGATGTAACCTGACCTCACCTGGCATAACATGATGTAACCTGACCTCACTTGACATAACATGATGGTACCTAACCTTACCTGACATAACATGATGTAACCTGACCTCACTTGACATAACATGATGTAACCTGACCTCACTTGACATAACATGATGTAACCTGACCTCACCTGACATAACATGATGTAACCTGACCTCACCTGACATGACATGATGTAACCTGACCTCACCTGAAAGTCATGATGTAACCTGACCTCACCTGACATAACATGATGTAACCTGACCTTACCTGACATAACCTGGTCTAATAATACTTAAACTGACACTAACCTAACTTAACCTAACCAACACAGGGGAGGTTAGGTTAGGTCAGGGTTAGGTTAGGTTAGTGTTTATTGCTGCATATTGTTGCAGTTTAATGGGTGTGTTGCAGTGCATGTTCCAGCCCTATCAATCAGTATTATATAATTATGGGCTAAAGACATATATTCATTATATACATTCTATCACCCAGACTATTGAGCATACAGCTACATAAGCATTTGTTCTGTCACACCTCCTAGGGTAAACAGCACATAAACATTTGTAGTTTCACACAGATTCAGGTTACAACCCATAAATATATGTCCCCAGGCCTCTGTGAGAGTAGGCCTGTGGAGTTGTGTTCTGACCTCAGTCAGTTGTGTTCTGACCTCAGTTGTGTTCTGACCTCACTAGGGGAAAGGTCACGGCAGGGTTTGCTCCCGAGGGGTAATTATCAGATATGGCCAGTGCTATGTGCGGTCTTGGGTATGTGAGTTTGTTGACCAAACTGGAGTGGTCCATGGAAGAATTGGCGAGGGCCAAGGAAGAAATTGAGAGGACCACGTTGGAGAACCTGAAATTAAAGGAAGAGCTGGCGAAATTAAAAGGGGAGCCAGTGTCTGACGAAAACTCAAGCGAGTGGAAGGTGGTGAGTAGTGGGAAGACGAAGCTGGTGGTGAAGAAGTACACCAAGGATAAGACAAACACTACAACAACAGCTAAGTGTACCAACCCGTTCAGTCCCTTGATAGACGAATTGGACGTTAGAACAGTCAGGGACAGGGAAGACAAGGAAGGTATAAAAACTTTAATTGTTGGTGACTCACAGGTAAGGTACATGGACAGGGCCTTTTGTGGTAAAAACAAAAATAGGATGAGGGTGTGTTTGCCAGGAGCTGGGGTGGGAGATATAATTGACAGGATGGACAATATCTTGTCTGGTAATGGGAACAAACCCATTATCTGCCTCAGTGCAGGAGGCAATGATATTGGCCGGTGTAGGAGCGAAGAGCTTCTTGATAAGTTCAAGGCAGCTATAGATCGTATTAGGTCTAAGGGAGGGATCCCTATCATATGCCCTGTCCTGCCTAGAAGGAGAGTTGGCAGTGAATGGTTGTCAAGGGCAGTTGGTGTCAACGACCGTCTTGGCAGATATTGCAAGTCAATATCAGTCCCATTCATTGACAACTGGGACAACTTCTATGGCAGAAGGGACCTTTATGCTAGGGATGGAGTAACAACCCTGGCTGGTGCTCTAGAGGGGGCAGTTCAAAAGATATCGAAGTCTTTAAACTGCTAGGAGAACATATGAGCACGGGGGTGGAGGAGACTGCAGTGGGAGTGGGTAAACAAAGTGAAAGATTACAGGGAAATAGTGTTAGGAATGATGACAAAACTAAATAAGACAGGGAGTTTAAAACTAAACGCGGTAAAGGGTGGACTCAGAACACGACTAACTTAAATGTATACTACGCGAACAGTAGTAGTATGAGAAACAAAATGGATGATATTAGGGCCTTGGTATGTACTGAAAAAATCGATATAATAGCATTCACTGAAACATGGATCAACCTAGACACACGTGAGTTACCAGTCGAATACCAAATTGCGGGTTATAAACTGTTCCAAACCGATAGGCAGACCAGGAATGGAGGCGGAGTAGCAATCTTTGTTAGGGATAATCTGAAGTGTGAAATTAATAAGGAAATAAAAAGTGAGCGGAATACAGAAACAATTTTGATAGAATTAATCGACGGTAGGGAAAAATTAATCACATGAGTAATATATAGACCTCCCAATCTTGATAGAGTCAATGAGCGACTTATCTGGGATGAAATGCTCAGGGCTTCCATACACAACAAAGTCTGTATAGTAGGCGACTTTAACCTTGGCCAAATAGATTGGACTGACCTTACAGGTAAATCAGAATCAGAGGTTTTTCTCGAGACGATCCAGGACTATTTTCTAAGTCAACATATAACCGAACCCACACGGGGTAATAATATACTCGATTTAGTTCTGTCAAACAGAGAAAACCTCATTAACCATGTCGAGGTAGGGAACGAATTTGCAAACAGCGATCACAAAGAAATTAGGTTCCAGTTAGATTTTCAGGGCAGACGTAAGGAAAATTCCACTAAAGTACCAGATTTCAGAAGGGCGAACTTTGACAGTTTAAAGAGGCAGCTGAGAGAGGGGGTGTCACGCTTGGCTGTGAACCTGACAGATGACACGGACCTGATAACGAGATCTGAGATTGCCGAGTTCCACGACAATTTAAATAGTGAGTTACTTAATGGACAAAGGCAGAACATACCATGCAAAAAACTCAGATTAGACAACAATGACCCTAAATGGATAAATAATTATTTAAAGAACATCATTGGCTAAAGGAAGGCTATAGGTTGAAGGATAAATCGTGGCGAAATTCACCTCCGGGACTATTATAGGGTATTGGTGAGTAGGGTTAAAACCGAGATAAGGAAAGCAAAGAGGAATAATGAGGTAAGGATAGCAAGAGAGGCAAAGACAAACCCCAAAGGATTCTACCAAATGTATCAAACTAAAACACGAGAAAAGATTGGACCAATACGGTCAGACACCGGCGAGCTCACTGATAACGACAGAGAAATGAGCAATAATTTGAATAAATATTTTTCAACAGTTTTCACCACCGAAAATTGAAACATGATACCCGAGGCACCGACTCTATTCAGAGATAGTGAAGAAAACAAATTATGCGAGATAGTAGTGACTAGTAACGATGTTAGTAAGCAAATAGACAAACTAAAGCCTAATAAGTCACCTGGTCCCGATGAGATATTTGCCAGAGTATTAAAGGAATGTAAGGAAGAGCTTAGTATGCCCTTAGCAAAGTTGTTTAACATGTCCTTAAAAACAGGTGTAGTACCAGAATCCTGGAGGAAAGCGAATGTAATACTGATTTTCAAGAAGGGGGATAGATCACTATCCTCTAACTACCGCCCAATCAGTCTAACATCAATAGTAGGCAAATTACTGGAAGCAATCATTTCAAACTCTGTTCGAAATCACCTGGAGAAGCACGGATTGATCAATGATTCCCAGCATGGCTTCACAAGCGGACGTTCTTGTCTAACTAATCTATTAACATTCTTTTCATCAGTTTTCGAATCGGTGGACGAGGGGCACAATTATGATGTGGTATATCTCGACTTAAGCAAAGCCTTCGACAGAGTCCCCCATGAAAGACTAATTAGAAAGGTAGAAGCTCATGGCATCAAAGGTAACATCCTTAAATGGATTAGGGCGTGGTTACAGGACAGGAAACAGGGAGTGAGCATTAACCGCACTAAGTCCCATTGGAGCAACGTCACAAGTGGAGTTCCCCAAGGCTTAGTACTTGGACCATTATTATTCATTATATACATAAACGACATAGATATCTGCATAGACAGCAACATAAGTAAATTTGCTGATGACGCTAAAATAGGACGTGTTATTAAATCTGACGAGGACTCAGGAAAACTACAGGAAGATCTAAATAAATTTTTCGAATGGTCTGAAAAATGGCAGATGAAATTCAACGTGGACAAATGTAAAGTACTCAGTATAGGAGATGTAAACAGGGAAACCAGATACCAGATGAACAACGATGCCATAGAGAAATCCGACTGCGAGAGAGATTTAGGAGTAATGATAAGCAGGAACCTCAAGCCAAGTAAACAATGTGTTTTTGCTCGTAACTAGGCTAATAAAGTACTTGGGTTCATACATAGGAGTGTTAGTTGCAAGACTAGCGAGGTCATCCTAAAACTGTATCTTGCGCTTGTGAGACCACACCTGGATTAC
>NW_024756511.1:0-3711 GCF_018991925.1 Homarus americanus | reverse complement strand
TATCGACTTTTTGGGAAGTAGATTTTCGTATTTTTGGGAAATATTACCTAATTATGGGAAGTAGATTATCATAGAAAACGAAATTTGTATCATAAAAATGGGAAATATCTACTTTCCGGAAAGTTGGTTAGATAACCAAATTTGCCGAAAAGTAGATAGATTTCTAATTTTCGGAAAAGTAGATTATCGACTTTTGGGAAAGTAGATTTTCGTATTTTCGGGAAATATTACTAATTTTGGGAAGTAGATTATCATAGAAAACGGGAAATTTGTATCATAAAAATGGGAAATTTCTACTTTCCGGGAAAGTTGGTTAGATAACCAAATTTGCCGAAAATAGATTATCATAGAAACAGGAAATTTGTATCATAAAATGGGAAATATCTGCTTTCGCGAAAGTTTCTTGAATAACCAACTTTCCCGAAAATAGATTATCATAGAAAACGGGAAATTTGTATCATAAAAATGGGAAATATCGACTTTCCGGGAAAGTTGATTTAGATAACCAACTTTCTCGAAAATAGATTATCATAGAAAACGAAATTTGTATCATAAAAATGGGAAATATCTACTTTCCGAAAGTTGGTTATCTACTTCCCGAAAAGTAGATAGATTTTCTAATATTCGGGAAATAGATTATCGACTTTTTGGGAAAGTAGATTTTCGTATTTTCGGGGAAATATTACCTAATTTTGGGAAGTAGATTATCATAGAGAACGTATCATAGAAAACGAAGAAATTTGTATCATAAAAATGGGAAATATCTACTTTCCGGAAAGTTGGTTATCTACTTCCCGAAAGTAGATAGATTTTTCTAATATTCGGAGAAGTAGATTATCGACTTTTGGGAAAGTAGATTTTCGTGTTTTCGGGAAATATTTACCTAATTTTGGGAAGTAGATTATCATAGAGAACGGAAATTTGTATCATAAAAATGGGAAATATCTACTTTCCGGAAAGTTGGTTAGATAACCAAATTTGCCGAAAATAGATTATCATAAAACGGGAAATTTGTATCATAAAAATGGGAAATATCTACTTTCCGCGAAAGTTTCTTAGATAACCACTTTCCCGAAAATAGATTATCATAGAAAACGGAAATTTGTATCATAAAATGGGAAATATCGACTTTCCGGGAAAGTTGGTTAGATAACCAAATTTGCCGAAATAGATTATCATAGAAAACGGGAAATTTGTATCATAAAAATGAAATATCTACTTTCCGTGAAGTTTCTTAGATAATAACTTTCCCGAAAATAGATTATCTAGAAAACGAGAAATTTGTATCATAAAAATGGGAAATATCTACTTTCCGGGAGAGATGGTTATCTACTTCCCCGAAAGTGAATAGATTTTCTAATTTTCGGGAAAGTAGATTATCGACTTTTTGGGAAATGGGTTTCGTATTTTAAAATATTACCTAATTTTGGGAAGTAGATTTTCATAGAAAACGGGAAATTTGTATCATAAAAATGGGAAACATCTACTTTCCGGGAAAGTTGGTTATATAACAAATTTGCGAAAATAGATTATCATAGAAAACGAAATTTGTATCATAAAAATGGGAAATATCTACTTTCCGGAAAGTTTCTTAGATAACCAACTTTCGAAAATTGATTATCATAGAAAACCGGAAATTTGTATCATAAAAATGGGAAATATCGACTTTCTGGGAAAGTTGGTTAGATATACAACTTTCGAAATAGATTATCATAAAACAGAAATTTGTATCATAAAAATGAAATATCTACTTTCAGGAAGTTGGTTATCTTCCCCGAAAAGTAGATAGATTTTCTAATTTTTCGAAAGTAGATTATCGACTTTTTGGGAAAGTAGATTTTCGTATTTTCGGAAATATTACTAATTTTGGGAAGTAGATTATCATAGAAAACGGAAATTTGTATCATAAAAATGAAATATCTACTTTCCGGAAAGTTGGTTAGATAGCAAATTTGCCATAGATTATCATAAAAAGAAATTTGTATCATAAAAAATGGGAAATATCTACTTTCCGCGAAAGTTTCTTAGATAACCAACTTTCGAAAATAGATTATCGCAAAACGGGAAATTTGTATCATAAAAATAGAAATATCTACTTTCCGGAAGTTGGTTATCTACTTCCCCGAAAAGTAGATAGATTTTCTAATTTTCGGAAAGTAGAAAGTAGAATATCGACTTTTGGGGAAGTAGATTTTCCTACGTATTTTAAGGGAAATATTACCTAATTATGGGGAAGTAGATTATCATAGAAAACGAAATTTGTATCATAAAAAATGGGAAATATCTCTACTTTCCGGAAAGTTGGTTAGATAACCAAATTTGCCGAAAAGTGAATAGATTACTAATTTTTTCGGAAAAAGTAGATTATCGACTTTTTTGGGAAGAAGTAGATTTTCGTATTTTTCGGGAAATATTACTAATTTTACAGGAAGTAGATTATCATAAGAAAACGGGGAAATTTGTATCATAAAAATGGGAAATTTCTGCTTTCCGGGAAAGTTGGTTAGATAACCAAATTTGCCGAAAATGGAATTATCATAGAAACAGGAAATTTGTATCATAAAATGGGAAATATCTGCTTTCGCGAAAGTTTCTTGAATAACCAACTTTCCCGAAAATAGATTATCATAGAAAACGGGGAAATTTGTATCTTAAAAATGGGAAATATCGACTTTCCGGGAAGAGTTGATTTAGATAACCAACTTTTCTCGAAAATAGGTATCATAGAAAACGAAATTTGTATCATAAAAAATGGGAAATATCTACTTTCCGGGAAAGTTGGTTATCTATTTCCCGAAAAGTAAATAGATTTTCTAATATTCGGAAAATAGATTATCGACTTTTTGGGAAAGTAGATTTTCGTATTTTCGAGGAAATATTACCTAATTTTGGGAAGTAGATTATCATAGAGGAGACAGGGAAATTTGTATCATAAAATGGGAAATACTTTTCGGGAAAGTTGGTTAGATAACGAAATTTGCCGAAAATAGTTATCATAGAAACAGGAAATTTGTATCATAAAATGGAAATACCTACTTTCGCAAAGTTTTTAGATAACCAACTTTCCGAAAATAGATTATCATAGAAACGGGAAATTTGTATCATAAAAAATGGAAATATCGACTTTCCGGGAAAGTTGGTTAGATAACCATCTTTCCCGAAAATAGATTATCATAGAACAAAGAAATTTGTATCATAAAAATGGGAAATATCTACTTTCCGGGAAAGTTGGTTAACTACTTCCCTGAAAGTAGATAGATTTTCTAATTTTCGGGAAAGTAGATTATCGACTTTTGGGAAAGTAGATTTTCGTATTTACGGGAAATATTACCTAATTTTGGGAAGTTGATTATCATAGAAAACGGAAATTGTATCATAAAAATGAAATATCTACTTCCGGGAAAGTTGGTTAGATAACCAAATTTGCCGAAAATAGATTATCATAGAAACGAAATTTGTATCATAAAAATGGGAAATATCTGCTTTCCGCGAAAGTTTTTAGATAACCCACTTTCCCGAAAATAGATTATCATAGAAAACGGGAAATTTGTATCATAAAAATGGGAAATATCTACTTTCCGGGAAAGTTGGTTATCTACTTCCCGAAAAGTAGATAGATTTTCTAATTTTCGGGAAAAGTAGATTATCGACTTTTTGGGAAAGTAGATTTTTGTATTTTCGGGGAAATATTACCTTATTTTGGGAAGTAGA
>NW_024756510.1:0-11389 GCF_018991925.1 Homarus americanus | reverse complement strand
GTACTGATTATTAACCAAAAACGACAAGTGATCTTTCAACGTGCGGTGGGAACGCTCAACCATGGCATTAGCCTGTGGGTGGTAACTAGTGGTTAGATTTGACTTAGCCCGCAGCAAGTCGCACGCCTTCTGAAAGATGCCGAGGTGAACTCTGTCCCTTGATCACTTACAATGACCCGGGGGCATCCATGAGTACCAACGTATTGTAACAGGGCTTCACAAACTGTCTCTGCGCGTTTATCGGGGATGGGTATATAGGTTGCAAAACGTGAATAGTGATCGACGATGGAAACAACGTATCTGTTTCCCCGGTGTGAACGTATTGACATGTCAGTTAGATCGATCGATACCCGTTCCAAGGGCTGAGAGGCTGGTGGAAACTCCTGCAGCTCTCCCTGTCTCTTTGGTGTACCCTTCCTTAACTGACACGGCAGACATCCTTTGACAAATGCCCCAACCTTCCGCGCTAGATTGGGCATGAAAAACATAGAGCGTGCACGTGCATATATGCGACATTCACCCGGGTGGGCTGCGAATTGGGAAGAGTGAGCTACTTCTAGGGCCGAGTTTTCCAAGGATGCGGGGATGACTACGAGTTCTGTGGGTTGCTCATCATCCTGTTTCATAGTAACAAGATACAGGACTCCGCTTAAAAGACTGAAATCACAAAGTGAGGCTTTGTTGACCTTCTTGGGGAGCGGACCCCCCTCAAGGAACTCAATGACAGGACCCCATTGTGGGTCTTCGAGTTGGTGTTGGCGCACCTCGTTAGGTGATAGGTCCCCAAAAATGGGCTGAGTCATGCTGCTAGGATTCCCGACATTATTTATAGGTAATACATTACGGCTCAGTGCGTCTGGTACTACATGGTTCTTGCCTGGCTTATGCAAAATGGAGAAGTTATACGCATTTAGAAAGACTGCCCAGCGTGCTACCCGTGCATTAGGAGTTTTACCTTGGAAGATATATATTAAAGGGCGGTGATCAGTGATTACATAAAAGTGTCTACCAAATAGGTAAGCATCAAAGGAAGTTACAGCCTTGACAATAGCCAAGGCTTCTTTCTCAGTTGTGGAGTAGCGGAGGGCAGCTCCGCTCAATTTCTGGGAAAAATAAGCAATGGGGATGGGGTTATCTTCACCACCTTGCATGAGACAGGCTCCCAGTGCTTCGTCGGAAGCGTCAGTGTGCACGTAAAACGGCTGCGTGAAGTCCGGCAGTGCTAACATTGTTGCCGACTTCAATAAGTCTTTAAGATGGTTAAAAGCTTTATCTGCCTCCCCCGACCACCGGAACTGAACCGACTTCTTTGTAAGTTTCGTAAGGGGGAGGGCCGCCTCTGAAAAGTGAGGGATGTAACGTCTGAAAAAATTGGCGGTGCCGAGGAACTGTTTCACACCCCTGGCTGTGGTGGGAGGTGGCATCTCTGCTATCGCTTTCACTTTCACCGGGTCGGGTCTAACGCCGCCATGACCTACGATGAATCCCAGGAATTTAACTTCCTGGCGCGCGAACGCGCATTTCCTAAGGGACACTTTCAGTCTGGCCGCTTTCATGACCGAGAGAACCTCATCTACATCCTGCATGTGCGAATCCATGTTTTTACTATAGACGATAACATCGTCCAGGTAAGCCATAGCGTTCCGCCCAAGCACGGGTGTGAGACTGTGGTTCACAGCCCTCATGAACGTGGCCGGTGCTCCCTTTAGCCCGAAAGGTAACCTGTTGAAACAAAATAGACGGCTGCCGTCCGCGAAAGCAGTTTTGGGGCGGTCAGCCGGGTCAGCAATGGTGTCCTTATTAAGTTCCCTATAGTCTACACAGAATCTAGTTGACCCGTCCTTTTTTCTGACTAATACGACCGGGGAGCAATAGGGGCTAGTACAAGGGGAGATGACACCACGTTCCTCCATTGGCATCTGACTCTACGAATTCTGTGTCACTCCTAATGTTATATCTCGTAGAATCAAAATGCTCCAGATCCTCTACTTTATCGACCGCACAGACTGTTCCCACTGAATGACCAGGAGTAAGTTTAAATTCCCTGGGGGTGGGGTTTATGACTGGGACGCTAGGCTGCTGAGTGTTAATGAGCCCCGACTGCACGTATGGGGACATTTTATGAGGGGTTTCAACAAATACATACTCCTGATCCTCCGTGGAACTGTCGAACGACCTTGACCATCGAACGGGCAGAACAACACTAGAGTGGGGGGGATGACAGTGGCGCGCGTCGGGTGTAGCTGGGGGGCTTGGGGTGCGGGGGGCTGGGGGCGTTTAGGCTTAATGAGGTGGAAGGGCAGACCGGACCTATTCCTAATAGGAGTACCCGCATAATCTCTACCATCTAGTGTCACGGTATACCGGCTCCCATCAAACTGGATTCCATACTTAAACCTACACAAGAAATCTGACCCAATAAGAACATCCCCTGGGAAAAGATCACCGCTTACCACAACCAGCGCGTGAACAACTATCTTATCTCCTAAGTCTACAGTTATATCTCTGGAATCCAATGTTGAGAGGCGGTTCCCCGTGACGCCACGCCACGTAACTCAGGAACTTTATGCTTTCCCCCTAGGCTCATCTTGGAGGCCACGTTCTGTTTCACCAAGGACACCGAAGAGCCTGTGTCAATGAAAGCTTCAACCCGTTTCCCTCCCATTTTCAACTTAATAATTGGCCTGTCTTCCCTAGTCACCATCAACGCCTCGCCCTTGTCTTTAGTAGTAGGGACATAACCTGCGAATGTGTCCCCACTCGGCACATGCGTAACAACGCATTCCGGTGTATGGACACTCTCTGCGGGTATGTCCCTGGTCGCCACACCCATCGCACTGGTTTCCCTCACATTGAAAGGGACATCCATGCACCGCGTGGGACCATGCCCCACAGGAGGAGCAGCGAAAAGGCTTCGGAGCTCTATACCAGCTATCCCGCATGGGCGGGCCCCGGGCGCGCACTTGTGACTGCCCGGGGGCGGGGGTCAATCCCAGCCCGCGCCCCGCGGGTCCCTGCCCCGGACGGCCGGCCGCCCCGTGGTGCATTACCCAACGTGTTTATACCTACTGTATCTAACCCTGGTTGCTCCCGCCCTTCCCCGTGGAACGATGACTGTTCCTGTCGCTTCCTTTCGTCCCGGCTGAGATTCTCCACCATCAGTCTCAAGAATTCATCCTCCCAGACAGAAGGGGTGTTACGTGTAAAGGTGGGAGGTGCGGCGTGAATTGTCGACACAAAACGGGAGGGGGCGGGTGGGTTTCCTGAGCTGTATATACCTCTGCACTGCTTTAATTGCGTTCTCGATCGTAGTTATCCCGCTTGCCTCCATGTACGTACGCATCTCGCTGGGTAAGCCCGACAGAAAGTAAGAGAGTACTAGCTCAGGTGGGAAGAATTGTGGGTGATTCACTCTCGCCATCTTCACAGCACTCCCTATGCATGATAGGTAAACATTTAGTGATGAACACTCCTCTAGCTTAATATTAGCTAAACGTGTCGTGTGATCTTGTAATGAGTCACCCTGGCTGTAAATTTCCCGTAATCCGTTCGCGAACGTGTCCCACGTGGTAGCATTCTTTATTGTCGGCTTAAATTCTAGCACGCCTTTCGCGTCACCGCCCAATCGCATACGTGCCGTCCTAAGGCGGCATTCCTCGTATTCCTGAAGGGTATCCGGGAACGCACTTTCAATGTTTCCTAACCACTGTTCCAGCCTATCGGCTGATGTCGCCGGGTCACGGCCATCGCCCTCAAACATGGGTATCTGACTGATTACTTGTGCCGCACTACTCGCTGAGACAGACGTCAGGAAGGGGTCTGGCATGCTGTAGGAGTTGGGAGGTGCTAAGGTGTACGTGAGCGTGGGGGGGGGAGCGGCGAGAGAGGGTGCAGGGTGGTTAAGGGGTAGGGGGGGAGAGTAGGTACTAGTGGATTGTTCAGGGAACGGGAATAAAACGGAAGTCGTCGGTGTAATGTTAACAGAAGTCATATTAGCTTGCGAGGAGGGCTGGGAAGTACTGATCGTGGAAGTCGAAATTGTCAATGTTGACGATGACGTCTGTGGGTGGGACGAGGAGGGGGTTTTACTGACACTTGCCCTGGTTGAGTTCTCGACCATTGTTCCCCGTTACCCAACAATATGTGAACTGGGGAGGGGGGAGTGGATACTGTCACCACTTGTACCACACTGAGGGACAGGAATTATATTACAAATGTTACCACCCTTGTACTGCCTGCTTCGTCAAGATAGTTACGAGTTTACTTTAAAAGGTTCTAACAATCACTGTACTGAACACTAAGGGGAATAGGCGTGAGTTCTTACGTTAAGTGCGCTGCCACCATTGTAATGAGACAAAATCTCACATGAAGAGGTAAGTTAGGAGTTTATAGTAGTAGAGTATTATAGCGAGAGGAAATGGTAGCGTGTCTCGAGGGTGTGATGTCAACACTGTATATTAACACAGGCACAGTACAAGTGTAGTATATAAAACACCAATGCGTGTTACAGCTTTATTTTACTAGTTCAATAGGGGGGATTAATAGGGGGGGTTCGTACACAATTTATAATAGACTATGGTATTCTCGTATAACCTAACCTCACAATTAGAATGGGCACTTCACTAAGTCGATCGTTGGGGAGGTTCGGGATCACTGCACTTCTACAGTCTACACAGCCAGCACTTACTGTTACACGTGGAGTTGACAGCACTTTGTCGATGGACCCGGGCTGAGACTTCGCCTCACTTAATGGCGGTCTTCTCTCGAGCGGGACTCGGAGACCTGGTAGCTGGCCCTTCCTGGTTACAGACACTCTCTCTCCGTGAGAGGAGCTCCAGCCCCTATATATTGGACGAGCCGGGGGGTGACCTCTCCTACTGAACTGGGTGTGTCTTGACCGGGTTGTTGGGTCAACAGGAGTGCTGGCTAATTAGCGGGTCCTTGAATTACTAAGGTCATGACGCCGGGTAGAGCTGATCGAGTGGTGGTGAGAATTCTGGTTCCCTAGTGTCAGGTCTAGGCGGCTGTGTGCAGGTGTCGTCCTGCCCAGGTGTCTTGGTTAGGTGCGGTTTGTAGGTCACCCGGCTAACTCAAGTCATTAGCGGACGAGGTCAAGTCCCTAGGGTCGACCTGAGGTGTGTCAACCCGGGATGTGGTGGTGCCACGAGGTCTGTAGTGCTTGCTGTTACATGTGACATAATTCTGGGCTGTAAGCTTTGGTCTGACAAACAATCATTACACTGGGAGTGTCAGAGGTGTACCTGTCAGTGTCAGAGGTGTACCTGGGAGTGTCAGAGATGTACCTGGGAGTGTCAGAGGTGTATCTGGGAGTGTCGGACGTGTACCTGGGAGTGTCAGAGGTGTACCAGGGAATGTCAATGGAGTACTTGGGAGTGTCAGAGTTGTACCTGGGAGTGTCAGAGGTGTACCTTGGGTATTGGGGAGTGTGCCTGGGGAGTGTCAGAGGTGTACCTGGGGAGTGTCGGAGGGTGTGCCTGGGGTTGTGAGGAAGTGTGCCTGTTAGTGTCTGGGGAATTGTGCCTGGGAGTGTCGGTGGTGTACCTAGCAGTGTCAGCGGTGTACCTGGGAGTGGCATAGGTGTAACAGGGAATGTCAGTGGAGTACCTGGGAGTGTCAAAGGTGTACCTGGGAGTGTCAGAGATGTACTTGGGAGTGTCAGAGGTGTACCTGGGAGTGTCAAAGGTGTACCTGGGAGTGTCTGAGGTGAACCTGGGAGTGTCAGAGGTGTGCCTAGGCGTGTGAGAGGTGCACTTGGGAGTGTCAGAGGTGCACCATGGAGTGTCTGAGGTGTACCTGGAAGTGTCTGAGGTGTAACTGGCAGTGTCAGCGGTGTACCTGGGAGTGTCAGCGGTGCACCTGGGAGTGTTAGAGGTGTATCAGGGAGTGACAGAGGAGTACCTAGGAGTGTCATATGTGTACCTGGGAGTGTCAGAGGTGTACCTGGGAGTGTCAGAGGTGTACCTGGGAGTGTCAGAGGTGTACCTGGGAGAGTGTCGGAGATGAACCTGGGAGTGTCAGAGGTGTATCTGGGAGTGTCGGAGGTGTACCTGGGAGTGTCAGAGGTGTACCAGGGAATGTCAGTGGGGTACCTGGGAGTGTCAGAGGTGTACCTGAGAGTGTCGGAGTTGTACCTGGGAGTGTCGGAGGCGGACCTGGGAGTGTCTGAGGTGTACCTGGGAGTATCAGAGGTGTACGTGGGAGTATCGGAGGTGTACCTGGGAATATCTGAGGTGTACCAGGGAGTGTCAGAGGTGTACCTGGGAGTCTCAGAGGTGAAGCAGAGAGTGTCAGTGGAGTACCTGGGAGGCCCAGGAGGTGTACCTGGGGAGTATCGGATAAAGGTACCTGGGGAGTGTCAGGTGTAACTGGGAGTGTCGGAGGTGCAAATCAGGAATGTCAGAGGTGTACCAGGGAGCAACAGTGGAGTACTGGGAGTCTCAAAGGTGTACCGTGAGTATCTGAGGTAATCTCTGGAATAATGGAGGTACCTGGGAATATCGTAGGTGTACCAGGAGGCGGAGTTGTACCTGGGAGCACGGAGGCGGGACCTGGGAGTGTCAGAGTTGTACCTAGGGGAGGTCAGAGGTGTACCTGGGAGGCCAGAGGTGTACCTGGGAATGTCAGAGTTATACCAGGAGTGTCAGGTGAATTACCTGGAGTCTCAAAGGTGTACTCTGGGAGTGTCAGAGGTGTACCTGGGAGTATCGAAGATGTACCTGGGTGTATCGGAGGTGTACCTGGGAGTGTCAGAGGTGTACCTGGGAGTATCAGAGGTGTACCTGGGAGTGTCAGAGGTGTACTTGGGAGTGTCAGGGGTGTAACTGGGAGTCTCGGAGGTGTAACTGGGAATATCAGAGGTGTACCAGGGAGTGTCAGTGGAGTACCTGGAAGTCTCAAAGGTGTACCTGGGAGTATCAGAGGGGTACCTGGGAATATCGGAAGTGTACCTGGGAATATCGGAGGTGTACCTGTATGTGTCAGAGGTGTACCTGGGAGTGTCGGAGGTGTACCTGGGAGTGTCACAAGAGTACCTGGGGTTATCAGAAGTGTACCTGGCAGTGTCAGAGGTGTACCAGGGAATGTCAGTGGAGTACTTGGGAGTGTCAGAGGTGTACCTGGGAGTGTCAGAGGTGTACCTTGGATTGTCAGAGGTGTACCTGGGAGTGTCAGAGGTGTACCTGGGAGTGTCGGAGGTGTACCTAGGAGTGTGAAAAGTGTACCTGGGAGTGTCGGAGGTGTACCTGGGAGTGTCAGAGGTGTACATGGGAATTTCTGAGGTGTACCTGGGAGTGTCAGAGGTGTACCAGGAATGTCAGTGGAGTACCTGGAGGCCAAAGGTGTACCTGGCAGTGTCAGAGGTGTACCTGGGAGGCCAGAGGTACCTGGGAGTGTCAAAGGTGTACCTGGGAGGTCAGAGGTGTACCTGGGAGGTTGTGAGGTACCTGGGAGGTCAGAGGTGTACCTGGAGGCCAGCGGTGTACCTGGGAGGTCGGAGGTGTACCTGGGAGTGTGGAGAAGTGTACCTGGAGAGTCGGAGGTGTACCTGGGAGTGTCGGAGGTGTAATCTGGGAGTGTCAGAGGTGTACTTGGGAGTGTCAGAGGTGTACCTGGGAGTGTCAGCGGTGTACCTGAGAGTGTCTGAGGTGTACCTGGGAGTGTCAGAGGTGTGCCTAGGAGTGTCAGAGGTGCACTTGGGAGTGTCACCTTGGAGTGTCTGAGGTGTACCTGGGAGTGTCTGAGGTGTACCTGGCAGTGTCTGAGGTGTACCTGGCAGTGTCTGAGGTGTAACTGGCAGTGTCAGCGGTGTACCTGGGAGTGTCAGCGGTGGACCTGGGAGTGTTAGATGTGTATCAGGGAGTGACAGAGGAGTACCTAAGAGTGTCAGAGGTGTACCTGGGAGTGTCAGAGGTGTACCTGGGAGTGTCAGGGTGTACCTGGGAGTGTCAGAGGTGTACCTGGGAGTGTCAGAGATGTACCTGGGAGTGTCAGAGGTGTATCTGGGAGTGTTGAACGTGTACCTAGGAGTGTCAGAGGTGTACCAGGGAATGTCAGAGGTGTACCTGGTAGTGTCAGAGGTGTACCTGTGAGTGTCAGAGGTGTACCTGGGAGTGTCAGAAGTGTACCTGGGAGTGTCAGAGGTGTACATGGCAGTGTCGGAGGTGTACCTGGGAGTGTCTGGGGTGTACCTGAGAGTATCGGAGGTGTACCTGGGAGTGTCTGAGGTGTACCTGGGAGTGTGAGAGGTGTACCTGGGAGTGTCGGAGGTGTACATGGTGTAGGTTATGTATCTAAGCTACTGTGCCGAGTAGCAACCCTGTACATAAGCTACTGTGCCGAGTAGCATTTACATATATTATCACGTGGCAACACTGCACGTGTTATGTGGCAACATTGCCCCGAGGCTGCCATATGGCAAGGCGCCTCAGTCTGACTGTGTGAGCCGCGCATGGCACACAGCGTCACCACTTGTATTTCTCTCATCCACAATAAACGGACTCAGTGTTACACAGTGTTTCCCTAGCCATCACTGCATTCTTCAGGGCACACTAGTAACTTTCATGGCGCAGTGTCTAGGATCTGTGGACTTACAAAGTGCGTGAACAATGCCGACAGTTACGTCTGCCGGTGATGCGCGTCGACTCAGTGTGTTGTGTTGTGTTGCGCTGTGTTTCGCCGCGATGTGCAGTGTTGCTCCGTCACAGTGCGTTTTAGTGACGGTGCCAGTGTTAGTGTCAGTGTATTAGTGTGTGTCTAGAGCTGAGTTGAGCATTGGCCTGTCTTTTTTTTGTGGTACCCACGGAGCACGCAGGCGTACACCCTTCTCGTGCGACATCCGGGGGACACTGACGGTCTTGCCGGACCACGCAGCTGTCCACGCTCCCTCCGCTCTCTCAGACACACACACACGCACGCACGCACTCACTCACTCACTCACGGACAGAACAGTGGACCTGGACCATAAGCGTGATTTTTGTGCTGTTTATGTCTTATATATGTGGTTCGAGCTGTTGAGGCGCCACTTTATATATTAAACAGTGCAGTCCACGCACACACAAAGATGGGAGGTAAGAAGGGACAACGTCAAGATGGGAGACACGACTCCCCACCACCTTCCCCTCCACCGGGCGCAGACTCTCATCCTCCACCTCCAGTGACGGACATCGCCACAATTCTGAAGTGGATGGACGACCGGGACGAGCGACGTAGAGAAATGGATTTTCAGAGGGAGGAGACACGAAGAGAGGAGGAAAAGTTGCGTTTTGAGGCACTATTGGCGACCCTGGCGCTAACCCACCCTCCCTCACTCGCAGGTAGCGCGCATCAAGGCGCCAGTACCCTCCCTCCTCCACCACACCAGCGTCCTCCAGGTACTCTTGCTACCCCAACAGCTCCCAAGGCATCTGTTCAACCCCCACCCGCCCTCTCACCAGACGTCACGTTTCAGCTTTTTCGTGAGTGGAGGCGGCGTTGGACAGATTACTCAACGATCGTGGACCTTGACAGCATGCCTCCAAACAAACAGCTCATCCAACTGTGGATGTGTTTGTCGCTGGAGACCCAGAGAATTTTGGAGCACACGTTGCGAGTGCCTCCCGATTCTACCTCTTCAGTGACGGATGTGCTCGACCTTTTACAGGAGCACGTTAAGGGTCGGAACAACGAGGCTTTGCATCGCCGTGCCTTTACCAGCTGCAAGCAGGCGGAGAACGAATCCTTTGACGACTTTTTTGTACGTTTGAAGAGTTTGTCAGAGGAGATCGACGTCTGCAAGGCGCACAGCCGGGAATGTGAGGAAGCCTGGATCAAGCACGGGATCTTGACAGGTGTCAGGCACGAAGAGTTGATGCAGCGACTCATCCCCCTGGACGCTTCCTCCACACTCCAGGTGGTAGTGACTGAATGTCGGTCATACGAGGCCACCAAGTCCGCCACCTCTGCCTTACGGGCCCCACCTGCTGTGAGAGCTATCTCACAATACAAGAAGGATAAGAAGGCGGCCAACAACGCGAAGGCTGCCACACGTTCTTCCACGCCTCCGCCTAGTGCTTCCTGTGGCAGCTGTGGAAAGCAGCACAGCCCCAAGACTTGCCCGGCCGCCGACGCACTGTGTCGTGGATGTGACCGTAGGGGCCACTGGTCTAACACAGACAGGTGCCCTGCACGAGGCCACAAGTGTCAGGCCTGCGGTCGCTATGGACACTACGACAAGTGCTGCCGCCAACCCAAGCCCAAAAGCCCGAGACGAGGAGGACAGCAGCGCACTTCCCTCGGGGTGGTTCGCACGCAGCCCCCTCCAGATGGCCCACGCAGCCCCAAGCAGCAGCAGAGTCACATCAGGAGGGTGGAATCGACCACACGCCCCAGGGCTACCCCTTCCCCTACTATCCGCGTCGCCGTCACACACGGTGATGTGTCGGGTCACATCGAGGTGATACCGGACACCGGCGCTGATACTACGGTGATTGGTTTGAAGCACCTCCAGAAACTGGGCCTCACCAAACGCGGCCTGGGACCACCGCCGCAGCTGCAGTACTACAATGCGGACGGTTCCCAGATGCCGGACGCTGTGGGCTCCTTTCAAGCAGAGATCACCTACGGCGACAGGTCGTGTCACTGATGGATCGACGTGCAGCCTACTCTCGCTACACCCTTGTTGTCGTGGGAGCACTGCAAGGAGTTAGGCGTGGTGCCCAGAGACTTTCCCGAGCAGATCCCAGCTGCTCGTTACACCGCCAGCAGGGTGCGTGAGTCGACAAGCTGCCCAGAACCTGCGTCCACTCCCTCCCCGCCTCCACCCAAGTCACGGCTGCTTCCTCTTCACAGCGAGACGTCTCCTTCAGCCGCAAGGGCCTACTTCCTGAAGGAGTACTCGGATGTGTTGGTGACGAAGGAGGCCCTACGGTCCGCGCCACTGAAGGCTATGGCGGGTCCGCCTATGAGGATACACCTGCGGGAAGATGCACTGCCGTTTGCCATACACACTCCCCGGTTGATTCCTCTCGCCTTCAGGGATTCAGTCAAGAAGGAACTGGATTCCATGGTGGCCCAGGGTGTCATCGTACCCGTTGGTGACGACCCATCCCCTTGGTGCCACCCTCTAGTCGCTGTGGCTAAGACTAACGGTGGAGTGCGGATTACTACCGACTTGTCTAAGCTTAACAGCCAGGTGTCCCGTCCCGCCCACCCTTCACCCACACCTTTTGCAGCTATACGGAGTGTGGATCCGAAGGTACGGCACTTCTCGACAATGGACGCCCTCTGTGGTTACTGGCAGATCCCACTGAAGAAGGAGGATCAGCCACTGCTCACTTTCATCATGCCTTACGGATGCTTCCGCAACTGCCGTGGCCCTATAGGATTCGCTGCT
>NW_024756509.1:0-7432 GCF_018991925.1 Homarus americanus | reverse complement strand
AAATTTGGTTATCTAACCAACTTTCCCGGAAAGTAGATATTTCCCATTTTTATGATACAAATTTCCTTTTTCTATGATAATCATTTTCGGCAAATTTGGTTATCTAACCAACTTTCCCGGAAAGTAGATATTTCCCATTTTTTATGATACAAATTTCCTGTTTTCAGATAATCAATTTTCGGCAAATTTTTATTCAACCAACTTTCCCGGAAAGTAGATATTTCCATTTTTATGACAATTTCCGTTTCTATATAAACTATTTTCAGGAAAGTTGTTTATCTAACCAACTTTCGCGGAAAGTAGATATTTCCCATTTTTATGATACAAATTTCTGCTATGATAATTATTTTCGGCAAATTTGGTTATCTAACCAACCTTCCTGAAGTAGATATTTCCCATTTTTTATGATACAAATTTCCCGTTTTCTAGATATTTTATTTTCGGGAAAGTTGTTTATCTAACCAACTTTCCGGAAAGTAGATATTCCATTTTTATAATACAAATTTCCTGTTTCTATGATAATCTATTTCGGAAAATTTATCTAACCACTTTCCGGAAAGTAGATATTTCCCATTTTTGTGATACAAATTTCCCGTTTTCTATGATAATTCATGCAAAATTAATATTTCCAAAATTCGAAAATCTATTCCCCGGAAAAATCGATAATCTACTTCTCCCGAAAAGTAGAAATCTATCTACTAAGTAGATAACCAACTTTCCAAGTAGATATTTCCATTTTTATGATACAAATTTGTTTTCTATGATAATTCATTTTCGAAAGTTGTTTATCTAACCAACTTTCGCGGAAAGTAGATATTCCCATTTTTTATGATACAAATTTCGTTTTCTATGATAACCATTTTCGGCAAATTTGGTTATCCAACCAACTTTCCGAAAGTAGATATTTCCCATTTTTTATGATACAAATTTCCTGTTTTCTATGATAATCTATTTTCGGGAAAGTTGTTTATCTAACCAACTTTCGCGGAAAGTAGATTTCATTTATGATACAAATTTCCTGTTTCTATGATAATCTATTTTCGGCAAAATTGTTATCTAACCAACCTTCCCGGAAAGTAGATATTTCCATTTTTATGATACAAATTTCCCGTTTTCTATGATAATCTATTTTCGGAAAATTTGGTTATCTAACCAACTTTCTCGGAAAGTAGATATTTCCCATTTTTTGATAAATTTCCTGTTTCTATGATAATCTACTTCGCAAAATTAGTAATATTTCCCCAAAATTCGAAAATCTATTCCCCCGAAAATCGATAATCTACTTTCCCGAAAAAGTAAAATTCATCTACTTTTCGGGAAAGTAGATAACCAACTTTCCCGGAAAGTAGATATTTCCCATTTATGATACAAATTTCCAGTTTTCTATGATAATCTATTTTCGGAAAGTTGTTTATCTAACCAACTTTCGCGGAAAGTAGATATTTCCCATTTTTATGATACAAATTTCCTGTTTTCTATGATAATCTATTTTCGGCAAATTTTATCTAACCAACTTCGGAGCAGATATTTCCCATTTTTATGATACAATTTCCGTTTTCTATGATAATCTATTTTCGAAAGTTGTTTATCTAACCAACTTCGCGGATAGTAGATATTTCCCATTTTTATGATACAAATTTCCTGTTTCTATGATAATCTATTTTCGGAATTTTTATCTAACCAACTTTCCCGGAAAGTAGATATTTCCCATTTTTATGATACAAATTGTTTTATGATAATCTATTTTCGGAAAATTTGTTATCTAACCAACTTTTCCGGAAAGTAGATTTCTTTTGATAATCTATTTTCGAAAATTTGGTTATCTAACCAACTTCTTCCCGGAAAGTAGATATTTCCCATTTTTGTGATACAAATTTCCCGTTTTCTATGATAATCTACTTCGCAAAATTAGGTAATATTTCCTCAAAATTCGAAAATCTATTCCCCGAAAAAATCGATAATCTATCTTCCTGTGCGTAGAAAATCTATCTACTTTTCGGGAAAGTAGATAACCAACTTTCCCGGAAAGTAGATATTTCCTATTTTATGAACAAATTTCCCGTTTTCTATGATAATTATTTTCGGGAAAGTTGTATATCTAACCAACTTTCGCGGAAAGTAGATATTTCCCATTTTTATGATACAAATTTCCTGTTTACTATGATAATCTTATTTTCGGTAAATTTGGTTATCTAACCAACTTTCCCGGAAAGTAGATATTTCCCGCATTTTATGATACAAATTTCCTGTTTCTATGATAATCTATTTTCGGGAAAGTTGTTTATTCAACCAACTTCGCGGAAAGTAGATATTTCCATTTTGATACAAATTTCCCGTTTTCTATGATATCTATTTTCACAAATTTGTTTATCTAACCAACTTTCCTGAAAGTAGATATCTCCCCATTTTTGCGATACAAATTTCCCTGTTTCTATGATATCTATTTTCGAAAAGTTGTTTATCTAACCAACTTCGCGGAAAGTAGATATTTCCTATTTTATGATAAATTTCCTGTTTCTTATGATATCTATTTTCGGCAAATTTGTCTAACCATTTTTCCCGGAAAGTAGATATATTTCCCATTTTTATGATACAAATTTCCCGTTTTCTATGATAATCTATTTTCGAAAGTTTATCTAACCAACTTTCGCGGAAAGTAGATATTTCCATTTTTATTATACAAATTTCCTGTTTTCTATGATATTCCATTTTCGGCAAATTTGGTTATCTAACCAACTTTCCTGAAAGTAGATATTTCCCATTTTTATGATACAAATTTCCTGTTTTCTTTGATAATCTATTTTCGGAAAAATTTGTTATCTAACCAACTTTCCCGAAAGTAGATATTTCCCATTTTTGTGATACAAATTTCCTGTTTTCTATGATAATCTATTTCGCAAAATTAGGTAATATTTCCAAAATTCGAAAATCTATTCCCCGAAAATGATAATCTACTTTCCCGAAAAGTAGAAAAATCTATCTATTTTCGGGAAAGTAGATAACCAACTTTCCGGAAAAGTAGATATTTCCCATTTTTTTACGATACAAATTTCCTCTGTTTTCTATGATAATCTATTTTCGAAAGTTGTTTATCTAACCAACTTTCGCGGAAAGTAGATATTTCCCATTTTATGATACAAATTTCCTGTTTTCTATGAAATTATTTTCGGCAAATTTGGTTATCTAACCAACTTTCCCGAAAGTAGATATTTCCCATTTTTATGATACAAATTTCCTGTTTTCTATGATAATCTATTTCGAAAGTTGTTTATCTAACCAACTCTTCGCGGAAAGTAGATATTTCCCATTTTATGATACAAATTTCCTGTTTTTCTATGATAATCTATTTTCGGCAAATTTGTTATCTAACCAACTTCCCGGAAAGTAGATATTTCCCATTTTATGATACAAATTTCCTGTTTCTATGATAATCTACCGCAAAATTAGGTATTATTTCAAAATTCGTGCAAAATCTATTCCCCCGAAAAAATCGATAATCTACTTTCCCGAAAAGTAGAAAATCTATCTACTTTTCGGGAAAGTAGATAACCAACTTTCCCGAAAGTAGATATTTTCTATTTTATGATACAAATTTCCGTTTTCTATGATAATCTATTTTCGAAAATGTTTATCTAACCAACTTTCGCGGAAAGTGATATTTCCATTTTTGCGATACAAATTTCCGTTTTCTATGATATCTATTTTCGGAAATTTGGTTATCTAACCAATTTTCCCGGAAAGTAGATATTTCCCATTTTTATGATACAAATTTCCTGTTTATGATAATCTATTTTCGGGAAAGTTGTTTATCTAACCAACTTTCTCAAGTGGAAAGTAGATATTTCCCATTTTTTTTGCGATACAAATTTCCTGTTTTCTATGATGTTCTATTTTCGGAAAATTTGTTATCTAACTAACTTTCTCCCGAAAGTAGATATTTCATTTTTGTGATACAAATTCTGTTTCTATGATAATCTACTTCGCAAAATTAGGTAATATTTCAAAATTCGAAAAATCTATTCCCCGAAAATCGATAATCTACTTCTTCTCCCGAAAAAGTAGAAGGTAATCTATCTACTTTTCGAGAAAGTAGATAACCAACTTTCCTGAAAGTAGATATTTCCCATTTTTATGAAACAAATTTCCTGTTTTCTTTTGATATCTATTTTCGAAAATTTAAGTTATCTAACCAACTTTCCCGGAAAGTAGATATTTCCCATTTTTGTGATACAAATTTCCCGTTTTCTATGATAATCTACTTCGCAAAAATTAGGTAATATTTCCCTCAAAATTCGAAAAATCTATTCTCGAAAAACGATGGTCTACTTCCCAAAAGTAGAAAATCTATCTACTTTTCGGGAAAGTAGATAACCAACTTTCCCGGAAATGCAGATATTTCCCATTTTATGATACAATTTCCGTTTTCTATGATAATCTATTTTCGAAAGTTGTATATCTAACCAACTTTCGCGGGAAAGTAGATATTTCCCATTTTTATGATACAAATTTCCTGTTTACTATGATAATCTATTTTCGGCAATTTGGTTATCTAACCAACTTTCCTGGAAAGTAGATATTCTATTTTATGATACAAATTTCCCGTTTTCTAGATATCTATTTTCGGAAAGTTGTTTATCTAACCAACTTTCGCGAAAGTAGATATTTCCTATTTGATACAATTTCCTGTTTTCTATGATAATCTATTTTCGGCAACTTGTTTATCTAACCAACTTCTTTCCCGGAAAGTAGATATTTCCCATTTTTTATGATACAAATTTCCTGTTTTCTATGATATCTATTTTCGAAAGTTGTTTATCTAACCAACTTTCGCGGAAAGTAGATATTTCATTTTGTGATACAAATTTCCTGTTTTATGATAATCTATTTCGGCAAATTTGTTATCTAACCATTTTTCCCGGAAAGTAGATATTTCCCATTTTTTGATACAAATTTCCTGTTTTATGATAATCTATTTTCGGGAAAGTTGTTTATCTAACCAACTTTCGCGGAAAGTAGATATTTCCCATTTTTATTATACAAATTTCCTGTTTCTATGATAATCTATTTTCGGCAAATTTGGTTATCTAACCAACTTTCCCGAAAGTAGATATTTCCTATTTTTATGATACAAATTTCGTTTTCTTTGATAAGTCTATTTTCGGAAAATTTGGTTATCTAACCAACTTTCCTGAAAGTAGATATTTCATTTTGTGATACAAATTTCCTGTTTTCTATGATAATCTACTTCGCAAAAATTAGGTAATATTTCCCAAAATTGAAAAATCTATTCCCCGAAAAGATAATCTATTTTCCTGAAAGTAGAAAATTTATCTATTTTCGGGAAAGTAGATAACCAACTTTCCCGGAAAGTATAGATATTTCCCATTTTTACGATACAAATTTCCCGTTTTCTATGATATCTATTTCGAAAGTTGTTTATCTAACCAACTTTCGCGGAAAAGTAGATGCTTCCCATTTTTATGATACAAATTTCCCGTTTCTATGAAAATTATTCTATCTATTTTCGGGAAAGTGGATATAACTTTCGGAAAGTAGATGTTTACATTTTTTACGATACAATTTCTGTTTTCTATGATAATCTATTTCGGAAAGTTGTTTATCTATTCAACTTTTGCGGAAAGTAGATATTTCATTTTTTGATACATTTCCTGTTTTTGGAGTAATTATTTTTGTAAAATTTGGTTTTCAACCAACTTTTGGAAAGTAGATATTTCATTTTTTTGTTTCATTTCGTGTTTTCTGTGATAATCTATTTTCGAAAGTTGTTTGTCTAACAACTTTTGGCGGAAGTGGTATTTCGTTTTTTTATGATAAATTTTTCGTTTTCTATGTTAATCTGTTTTCGGCATTTGGTTTTCTATTAACTTTCGGAAAGTGGATGTTTCCATTTTTTATATGTTTCAGTTTTCTATGATAATCTGTTTTGGCGTTTGGTTATCTGTCAACTTTTGGAAGTAGATATTTCCATTTTTTGTATTTGTTTCTGTTTTTCTATGATATTTTTTTTCAGGAGTTGTTTATCTATCAACTTTCGTGGAAGTAGATGTTTCCCATTTTTTATGATTAAATTTGGTTTTCTGTGAAATTTATTTTCGGCAATATTATCTATCAACTTTCGGAAAGTGGATGTTTCCCATTTTTATGATACAAATTTCCTGTTTTATGATAATCTATTTTCGGAAAGTTGTTTATCTTTCAACTTTTGTGGAAAGTAGATATTTCCCATTTTTATGATACAAATTTCCTGTTTCTATGATAATCTATTTTCGGCAAATGGTGGTTATCTAACCATTTTTTCCGGAAAGTAGATATTTCCATTTTTATGATACAAATTTCCTGTTTTCTATGATAGTTTATTTTCGGGAAAGTTGTTTATCTAACCAACTTTCGCGGAAAGTAGATATTTCCCATTTTTATGATACAATTTCCCGTTTTCTTTTGATAATCTATTTCTGAAATTTGGTTATCTAACCAACTTTCCGCGGAAAGTAGATATTTCCCATTTTGTGATACAAATTTCCGTTTTCTATGATAATCTACTCGAAATTAGGCAATATTTTACAAAATTAATCTATTCCCCGAAAAATATTGTCTTCTCCTGAAAATCTGTCTTCTTTTCGAAAGTATATAACCAACTTTCCCGGAAAGTAGATATTTCATTTTTATGATAAATTTCGTTTTTCTATGATAATCTATTTTCGGGAAAGTTGTTATTCTAATCAACTGCGGAAAGTAGATATTTCCCATTTTTGATACAAATTTCCGTTTTCTATGATAATCTATTTTCGGCAAATTTGGTATTCAACCATTTTTCCCGGAAAGTAGATATTTCCCATTTTTATGATACAAATTTCCCGTTTCTATGATAATTTATTTTCGGGAAAGTTGTTTATCTAACCAACTTTCGCGGAAAGTAGATATTTTCCCATTTTATGATACAAATTTCCTGTTTTCTATGATAATCTATTTTCGGCAAATTTGGTATCTGTTAACCAACTTTCGGAAAGTAGATATTTCCCATTTTTATGATAAATTTCCTTATGATAATCTATTTTCGGGAAAGTTGTTTATCTAACCAACTTTCGCGGAAAGTAGATATTTCCATTTTTGTCATACAAATTTCCGGTTTTCTATGATAATCACTTCTGCAAAATTGGGTAATATTTCCTGAAAATTCGAAAATCTATTCTTTGAAAAATCGATAATCTACTTCCCGAAAAGTAGAAAATCTATCTACTTTTCGGGAAATGGATAACCAACTTTCCCGGAAAGTAGATATTTCCTACTTTTACGATACAAATTTCCCGTTTTCTATGATAATCTATTTCGGAAAGTTGTTTATCTAACCAACTTTCGCGGAAAGTAGATATTTCCCATTTTTATGATACAAATTTCCCGTTTTCTTGAAATT
>NW_024756508.1:0-3756 GCF_018991925.1 Homarus americanus | reverse complement strand
CAGAGACTTGACCGATCGCCCAAGCGGCTAACGAGCCAATGAGTGGTGAAGAGGATAAAAATAAAAGTAAAAGTAATAGAACCTGACCTAACAAACCCATAGGTTCGGTATGTTAGGTCAGGTTCTGTACATTGTCGTTTCCATCTTTGTGTATAATATCATGATATTAGTGTGTAGAAAAATTTAAACCAATTCGGACAATTCCTTCTGGTGGTCACCACCTTCTACATTTTTACCAAACGTTGGTAAATAAACAAAATACAGAACAAATGAAGAATTATTGTCTCATTATTATACATGAATAGTAATTATTTAATAAAGAAAATGGTTAAAACATTTCGTAAATAAACAAAATATAGATAATAATAAAGGTGATTTGGCACCAGCACATAAACCCATTGAGCAGTGAGATGATTGTAGGCGTATTAACAATGTTTTTAGGTTTTATTTTCGTCTTTAATAAATTATCTTTGTGTTTGTTATTATTTTCTATCCCAAGCAACAGTTACTTTCATGTATATTATGATGGGAATGAACGCGGTGACGAAACGGCTAAAGCAGTGGTGACGAAACGGGCAGACCCCATTTATGTAGAAGAAATTCAAAAAGAAATAACGCTGTAATACAAACACTCCTACCTGAGAACACTTAAGGCAAAATACTATATTAACCTGGCAAACAACAGTCTTACTGCAACAACCAGAACCTCCACATACATAGGATCGCCCGGTGCACCTCAGATAGAAGTGAGAAGGAAAACACCTGGAACAACTACATGTAGGAAACAGAGTAGGCGCGGGTTGGGTCGTGTTGCGTCTCTGTAACAAAGCGTGTTCGGCATTAGGGCCTTCGTTGTTGAGGAGCAGAAATTAGACAGTGGTTACATAAGATCATCAAGATCGTCTTAGTGATGTGAAAGTGTAAATCGATGTACGATTTTTAATGCTAGACGCGATTATATTTTTGAAAATTCAATCTCCTCCGAATTGGAGATACACCCCCAGCATGTCAAGAGGCCTACAACCACAAAATCATTGCCATATGACAAAGCTTTTATTTTATACTTTTACGGAGTTGTGGTCACGGCTGCGATAAAAGCCAACTAGGGAGTGTAGTACTGTGCTTTTAGTTAAATCAGTTCATAGCGTCATCAATGACCGCGGAAGAAGTTGTAAATAACTTAAAGTGAATACAAATTGGCAAGCAAGCTGGAAAGGCACCACTGCCATCTCAAACCAAGTCGTGTTATAGGCGCCACGGAGACTTTAAATTTTATTTTGCTTGTGTGCTTTCCCATGGACTGAAACTGTGCCTACAATACACCATTCACAGGGAGATACAGCGTACACAGTGATAGCACAAAGTGATATAGTCGTCGATGAGAACAGGAAAAGAAAGTATAAGGGAATACTAATTAAACAAAAAACAATCAACAAGCTTGGCTATCCAAAAAGGCATTCTATTGCCGCCCCAAAGAAAGTTTTATTTTATTTTTCTGTGTTTCTAAAGGACTGAGTGGGTGTATAAAATCCGTTATTCATAGCAAAATGCAGTGTCCATAGAGATAGCACGTTAATACGGACAAACGCCGAAGTGAACTGAAAAAAAAAAAACGAGAAGGAAACAGAAGACAACTCTAAAGGCAACAGAGGAGGTTGAAACCAGCAAAGGGCAGCTAAGTACTGTTCTTTGTTTTTTCTTTATTTTTAAATGGGTGTTGATCTATACACAGTCTGCACCCCACAACAACAACAACCATGAGTATCATATGTGATTACTGCATGGTAACGTCGGTTATGGAGGATACAGGCTTGACTAATGCAACGTTGAGGCCGATGCAAACTGCCGTAAAGCATGAAGGCTGTTACTAGTATTGTCCTGACTGCATAAGAACATAAGAACATAAGAATGGAGGAAACTGCAGCGGGCCTATTGGCCCATACTGGGCAGTCCCGTTTACACCCAACCCCTATTGCTCATATAAACATCCAACCTATGTTTGAAGCTATTCAGCGTATTCGAGTTAATGATGATATTTGGTAACTTGTTCCATTCATCCACTACTCTGTTTCCAAACCAGTGTTTACCTATTTCACGCCTAAATCTAAATTTGTCTAATTTAAAATCATTGTTACGAGTTCGCTCCTGGTTGGATAGTTTGAGTACCTTTGTAATGTCCCCTTTGTTTAGCCCTGTCTTCCACTTATACACCTCTATCAGGTCGCCCCTCGCTCTACGTATCACGAGGGAGTGCAAATTAAGATGCTTTAACCTGTCTCTATACTCAAGGTTCCTAATGCCCGGGATTAGTCTTGTCATTCTCCTCTGAATTCTTTCCAAGGATTCTATATCCATTCTGTAATACGGTGACCAGAAGTGAACTGCGTAATCCAGGTGTGGTCTCACAAGAGCAAGTCTCTCTCGCAGTCGGATTTCTCTATGGCATCGTTGTTCATCTGGTATCTGGTTTCCCTGTTTACATCTCCTATACTGAGTACTTTACATTTGTCGACGTTGAATTTCATCTGCCATTTTTCAGACCATTCGAAAAATTTGTTTAGATCTTCCTGTAGTTTTGCCGAGTCCTCGTCAGATTTAATAACACGTCCTATTTTAGTGTCATCAGCAAATTTACTTATGTTGCTGTCTATGCCGATATCTATGTCGTTTATGTATCTAATAAATAATAATGGTCCAAGTACTGAGCCTTGGGGAACTCCACTTGTGACGTTGCTCCAATGGGACTTAGTGCCGTTAATGCTCACTCGCTGTTTCCTGTCAAGGTGAATGAGGAGATTGCAAGCCATAGGGGAACGAGTTTCCTAGGGACGAAAATAGGTGAAGCTGGAGCCTTGCTGGTTGCCAAACTAGAACAAGTTGGGAAAGAGATCCTTGCTAAGACTGAGGAAGTAGTCGACAGAATGGAGGTGGTTGCTAAGAGGAGTTATGCTGAGGCATTAGCAGGGCCACGGGAGGTGGCAGAGAGTAATGCAGGATCAGAACAGGTTCTACAGCAGCTAGGGACTCTGAAGAAGTGTGTCTATGAAATGAAAATTAACGGACCTACTGTTAGGGGAGAGGAGGAACAACGGGAGCGTTTCCAGCGCAGGAACAATGTAATAGTTTTTGGAGTCCCTAGCCCGACGGAGGGAACAGAGAATAAGATAACACACGATAAGATGCAGTTTAAGAATAATTGTACAGAGGTTCTGAACATGCCATCAACCCCTCAGGATGTGAGGAGGCTGGTGACAAAAGCAGGGGACAAGCCTTGCCCCCTCAGGATCACACTAGTGAGTGAGGAGGAGAAATGGGAGGTTATTAAGCAGGCAAAAAACTTAGGAAGGAGCGAGGCTTCTCGGAGTGTATTCATTCACCCAGATCGCACGGCAATGCAGAGGGAACAGCACAGGAAGCTCCTGCAGGGCTTGAAGCAGAGAAGGGAGCAGTCGAGGAGGAGCGGGGAAGGGTTGCATTCAGGGAGAGAGTGGTGTAAGCAAGTGTGTCGACACAGGGCCGGGAGACAGCTCTCCCCTCCGCCCGGGAGATGGTGTAGTGGATTCCTCCCCTACAAATGCTTGTCGCTGAGTAGCCGATCCCGCGAATTCCCCAGTGTATGCCTCGTGGTCTAGGTTAACCAGCGCCGCCTTACATGACGGAGGTCAACTATTAAGCCACGCCTACCTCCGCTATATAAGACCTGACCTCGTGGTGACCTACCTCTGATGGCTATATACGACACAGATAGCACTACAG